>NC_141874.1:432216383-432519613 GCF_056163025.1 Triticum urartu
TGTATATTTTGAATGGTGGGGCGGTAAGCTGGTGCAGTTGCAAGCAGAGCGTCGTGGCGGGATCTACATGTGAAGCGGAGTACATGGCAGCCTCGGAGGCAGCGCATGAAGCAATTTGGGTGAAGGAGTTCATCACCGACCTAGGAGTCATACCCAATGCGTCGGGGCCGATCAAACTCTTCTGTGACAACACTGGAGCTATTGCACTTGCCAAGGAGCCCAGGTTTCACAAGAAGATCAGGCACATCAAGCGTCGCTTCAACTTCATTCGTGAAAATGTTCAAGATGGAGACATAGATATTTATAAAGTACATACGGACCTGAATGCAGCAGATCCGTTGACTAAACCTCTCCCTAGAGCAAAACATGATCAACACCGGAATTCCATGGGTGTTCGATTCATCACAATGTAACTAGATTATTGACTCTAGTGCAAGTGGGAGACTGTTGAAAATATGCCCTAGAGGCAATAATAAAAGGATTATTATTATATTTCCTTGTTCATGATAATTGTCTTTTATTCATGCTATAATTGTGTTATCCGGAAATCGTAATACATGTGTGAACACATAGACACCAACATGTCCCTAGTAAGCCTCTAGTTGACTAGCTCGTTGATCAATAGATAGTCATGGTTTCCTGATTATGGACATTGGATGTCATTGATAACGAGATCACATCATTAGGAGAATGATGTGATGGACAAGACCCAATCCTAAACATAAGCACAAGATCGTATAGTTCGTTTGCTAGAGTTTTTCCAATGTCAAGTATCTTTTCCTTAGACCATGAGATCGTGTAACTCCCGGATACCGTAGGAGTGCTTTGGGTGTACCAAACGTCACAACGTAACTGGGTGACTATAAAGGTATACTACGGGTATCTCCGAAAGTGTCTGTTGGGTTGACACGGATCAAGACTGGGATTTGTCACTCCGTATGACGGAGAGGTATCTCTGGGCCCACTCGGTAATGCATCATCATAATGAGCTCAAAGTGACCAAGTGTCTGGTCACGGGATCATGCATTACGGTACGAGTAAAGTGACTTGCCGGTAACGAGATTGAACGAGGTATTGGGATACCGACAATCGAATCTCGGGCAAGTAACGTACCGATTGACAAAGGGAATTGTATACGGGGTTGCTTGAATCCTCGACATCGTGGTTCATCCGATGAGATCATCGAGGAGCATGTGGGAGCCAACATGGGTATCCAGATCCCGCTGTTGGTTATTGACCGGAGAGCCATCTCGGTCATGTCTATATGTCTCCCGAACCCGTAGGGTCTACACACTTAAGGTTCGGTGACGCTAGGGTTGTAGAGATATGAATATGCAGTAACCCGAAAGTTGTTCGGAGTCCCGGATGAGATCCCGGACGTCACGAGGAGTTCCGGAATGGTCCGGAGGTGAGGAATTATATATAGGAAGTGCAGTTTCGGCCATCGGGAGAGTTTAGGGGGTCACCGGTATTGTATCGGGACCACCGGAAGGGTCCCGGGGGTCCACCTGGTGGGGCCACCCATCCCAAGGGCCCCATGGACCAAAGTGGGGAGGGGAACCAGCCCATAGTGAGCTGGTGCGCCCCCCTTGGCCCACCCCATGCGCCTAGGGTTGGGAACCCTAGGATGGGGGGCGCCCCACCTGGCTTGGGGGGCACTCCACCCCTTGGCCGCCGCCCCCCTAGGAGATCCCATCTCCTAGGGCCGGCGCACCCCCTAGGGGGCCTATATAAAGGGAGGGAGGGAGGGGCAGCCGCACCCTTGAGTCTTGGCGCCTCCCTCTCCCCTGCTACACCTCTCCCTCTCGCAGTAGAACGGCGAAGCCCTGCTGCGGTGACCCCTGCGTCCACCACCACGCCGTCATGCTGCTGGATCTTCATCAACCTCTCCTCCCCCCTTGCTGGATCAAGAAGGAGGAGACGTCACGCTGACCGTACGTGTGTTGAACACGGAGGTGCCGTCCGTTCGGCGCTAGGATCTCCGGTGATTTGGATCACGTCGAGTACGACTTCCTCATCCCCGTTCTTTGAACGCTTCCACGCATGATCTACAAAGGTATGTAGATGCAATCCAATCACTCGTTGCTAGATGAACTCATAGATGGATCTTGGTGAAACCGTAGGAAAATTTTTGTTTTCTGCAACGTTCCCCAACAGAGCTCAGCTCAATGTCCGACCACGGCAGAAGATATAGAAGAGATGAGTGTCATCCCCTATGCCTCAGCCATAGGGTCTATTATGTATGCCATGCTGTGTACCAGACCTGATGTAAACCTTGCCGTAAGTTTGGTAGGTAGGTACCAAAGTAATCCCGGCAAGGAACACTGGACAGCGGTCAAGAATATCCTGAAGTACCTGAAAAGGACTAAGGACATGTTTCTCGTTTATGGAGGTGACGAAGAGCTCGTCGTAAAGGGTTACGTCGATGCTAGCTTCGACACAGATCTGGATGACTCTAAGTCACAAACCGGTACGTGTATATGTTGAATGGTGGAGCAGTAAGCTGGTGCAGCTGCAAGCAGAGCGTCGTGGCGGGATCTACATGTGAAGCGGAGTACATGGCGGCCTCGGAGGCAGCGCATGAAGCAATTTGGGTGAAGGAGTTCATCACCGACCTAGGAGTCATACCCAATGCGTCGGGGCCGATCAAACTCTTCTGTGACAACACTGGAGCTGTTGCACTTGCCAAGGAGCCCAGGTTTCACAAGAAGATCAGGCACATCAAGCGTCGCTTCAACTCCATTCATGAAAATGTTCAAGATGGAGACATAGATATTTGTAAAGTACATACGGACCTGAATGTAGCAGATCCGTTGACTAAACCTCTCCCTAGAGCAAAACATGATCAACACCAGAATTCCATGGGTGTTCGATTCATCACAATGTAACTAGATTATTGACTCTAGTGCAAGTGAGAGACTGTTGGAAATATGCCCTAGAGGCAATAATAAAAGGATTATTATTATATTTCCTTGTTCGTGATAATTGTCTTTTATTCATGCTATAATTGTGTTATCCGGAAATCATAATACATGTGTGAATACATAGACACCAACATGTCCCTAGTAAGCCTCTAGTTGACTAGCTCGTTGATCAACAGATAGTCATGGTTTCCTGACTATGGACATTGGATGTCATTGATAACGAGATCACATCATTAGGATAATGATGTGATGGACAAGACCCAATCCTAAACATAGCACAAGATCGTATAGTTCGTTTGCTAGAGTTTTTCCAATGTCAAGTATCTTTTCCTTAGACCATGAGATCGTGTAACTCCCGGATACCGTAGGAGTGCTTTGGGTGTACCAAACGTCACAACGTAACTGGGTGACTATAAAGGTATACTACGGGTATCTCCGAAAGTGTTTGTTGGGTTGACACGGATCAAGACTGGGATTTGTCACTCCGTATGACGGAGAGGTATCTCTGGGGCCACTCGGTAATGCATCATCATAATGAGCTCAAAGTGACCAAGTGTCTGGTCACGGGATCATGCATTACGGTATGAGTAAAGTGACTTGCCGGTAACGAGATTGAACGAGGTATTGGGATACCGACGATCGAGTCTCGGGCAAGTAACGTACCGATTGACAAAGGGAATTGTATACGGGGTTGCTTGAATCCTCGACATCGTGGTTCATCCGATGAGATCATCGAGGAGCATGTGGGAGCCAACATGGGTATCCAGATCCCGCTGTTGGTTATTGACCAGAGAGCCGTCTCGGTCATGTCTACATGTCTCCCGAACCCGTAGGTTCTACACATTTAAGGTTCGGTGACGCTAGGGTTGTATGGATATGAGAATGCAGTAATCTGAAAGTTGTTCGGAGTCCCGGATGAGATCCCGGACGTCACGAAGAGTTCCGGAATGGTCCGGAGGTGAAGAATTATATATAGGAAGTGCATTTTCGGCCATCGGAAGAGTTTCGGGGTCAACGGTATTGTACCGGGACCACCGAAAGGGTCCCGGGGGTCCACCGGGTGGGGCCACCCATTCCGGAGGGCCCCATGGGCTGAAGTGGGGAGGGAACCAGCCCATAGTGGGCTGGTGCGCCCCCCTCTTGGGCCCCCATGCGCCTAGGGTTGGGAACCCTAGGGGAGGGGGCGCCTCCACTTGCCTTGGGGGGCATTCCTTCCCCTTGGTCGCCGCCCCCCTAGGAGATCCCATCTCCTAGGGCCGGCGCACCCCCCTAGGGGGGCCTATATAAAAAGGGGGAAGGGAGGGCAGCGGCACCCGGAAGTCTTGGCGCCTCCCTCTCCCCTGCTACACCTCCCCCACTTGCAGTAGAACGGCGAAGCCCTGCTACGGTGACTGCTGCATCCACCACCATGCCGTCGTGCTGCTGGATCTTCATCAACCTCTCCTTCCCCTTGCTGGATCAAGAAGGAGGAGACGTCACGCTGACCGTACGTGTGTTGAACGCGGAGGTGCTGTCCGTTCGGCGCTAGGATCTCCGGTGATTTGGATCACGTCGAGTACGACTCCCTCATCCCGTTCTCTTGAACGCTTCCGCTCGCGATCTACAAAGGTATGTAGATGCATCCGATCACTCGTTGCTAGATGAACTCATAGATGGATCTTGGTGAAAACGTAGGAAAAATTTTGTTTTCTGCAACGTTCCCCAACAAAAAACATAGGGTTCTCCAACTTATGCTATTTTGCAGGCAACTTCGTGAGAAAAAACATGAGCAACTTGCATAGATTTGTGAGCAAACTGTCCGATATGCCCCCTATGCAACTTCTGACCCCTCTAGTAACTCGATCTCACACTGTGAGCGACTCCTACTCATCTTGTGGCTATGCAACTATACATATCTGCAAAGAGCGACCGCGCTAGCAAAATTGAATGCAACTGCCCCTAGCAAAATTCACAAAATTGTTTCTAGCAAGATCCAAAAGGTTTCGAGCAAGATCTGAAAGCAAATGTCCCGAACAAAATATCCAAAGCAACTGGCCTAGAAAATCAAAGCAACTGTATTACTAAAAACAAAATGCAAAACTATTCTACAAAACCAAGCAATTATCCTAGCAAAACCAAGCAACTCTCCTAGCAAATCCAAGAAACTGCATTACCAAGAAACACAATGCAAAATTGTCCTAACAAATCCAAGCAACTATCCTAACCAAATCAAGCATCTGCATTATGATACGATGCAACTCTTCTAGCAAATCCAAGCAACTGCTTTGTCCCCATAATTCATATAATTGCCTATCTATTGTCCGCAAAAAGTTGTCTCGGTGATTTAAATAAAAATGTCCCTGGTTGCCTCTCGATCCTCCCTATAATCCACATAATGGCCTAGAATGTTGCGTACATAATTTCCCAACGAATTTGATGGGGAAAATGCCTCCCATGTACCAATCCCTCTTACTCTCCAACGAATTTGTACGGATTTGATGGGGGAAAATGGGCATCATCCATGCTCACCTTCATTTAGTGAGTCCCCCTTGAGATGCAACATCCTCTCCACCTTTTCTCTTAGAGACACTCACCGCCAGCATGCTCTTTCGGTAGTTGCACATGGGCCGCCGCCCGACAACCTGCACCCTGGCACGAGAACACCCCCACGATCAGTAGCTGGCAACAATGCATCCAATTTGAAAGGCAAAATCATATGAGGTTTGTACAAAATTGTTTCAATAGTTTTGCATCTTCACAAGTTTCCGGATGGGTTATAATCCCTCCATCTCAAAATAAGTGTCTCAACTTTAGTCAAATATATGAGGTTTCTCAATTCTCCTTTGCATACTAGTAGTAGTATGCAATTGTAGACATAAGAGCATTAGCATAGCAAGTTGCACATATGACATGCATCTGGACAAGGCCCCTTATTCGAACCATAGAGACAATTGATCAAGCATATAGTGTGCGCTCATAAAAAGTTACAAGGAATAGCCGTGCTCACACCTTGGAGATGAACCAGGATTGTAGAAGGTTTTTTCTCACAACACATGATGTGCACTAGATTGAATGGGGGATGCCATCATGTCGATGAAGGTGTTCTTCGCTGCCGGCTCGTTGTGCGACCCCGCCGGCAGGCGAGCTCCGGCCCTACCAACGCATGCAATCCAAGGCTGCTATCTAAAACCTAATTCCAGGTATGACATCAACTTAATTGCAGGCATCTAAAACCTTTAGAAATTGGTCAAACTATGGTCTTGTTAATGTTTCTACTCATGACAATTGGGCAATTGGATAATGTTTTTAGGAAATTGTATGATTGATCAGGTGCAACTATGTTATCTTTTTATTATGTACAAAAAATATCCAAATTGTGTAGGGAAACCATGGTACCTTATTTTTTGCGTTTTTATTGCTTTTGTTGTGTGGTAGTTCTTCCCAAATCACATCGTGTTATATTTATGGTGCTTTGTAATTTATGGCCTGAAGTTGCTCTATTCTACTTCAAAGTTGCTCTATTCCTAACTAACCCCTTTTCACAAGTAGGATGATGCGGATGATGTCTTCGTTCTACAGGAAAGAACCAATCACGTCGTACAACTATGCAACTTCTGATCCATTATTGGGGAACTCTTTATAATATCTTATGCAACTGCGATGACACCCCCCCCCCCCTCCACACACACACACAATAACTTGTCCAATTTCTAGTACTGTATTCAGGAAACTCTTCGTGTCTATTTGTGCAAATTCCTATCGCAAAAAAGCACTTACAAAAAGATTGTTACTAGGCAACTCCACTCGACAAATAGAAAAACATGGAAAATCGGGACACTTCTAATCCACTCCTAGGCAACTCCTTCTGACATTTTGTGCAACTCTAGTCACAACCCTGGGCACTACCCTCCACCTTCTTCCTCCCCACACACTTTCTCTCCCTTGCCTCGCTGTCCTCCATGTTCGTCTCCCCCCCCCAACACACCTCATATCACATACCTTGCCGCCCTCCACCTACGTCTCGCCCCCCACGCACACCTTCACAAAATAAGTATCTATATTTTTAGGCAACTACAGTTGTGGACTAAGCAATCCCTCTATCATACAATGCAACTCCAGTCGCTTGTACTTTTAGAATTACCTCGTTTGTGCCTTTCTTCGGCCGTTTTGCTTGCCTTGCTTCTTTAACTTCATCAACTTCGTCTCTTGTGCGCTCTTCTACACCTGTGCCACGGTTTGAATTTCGATTCATTCGACCATGCTTACGTCTAGCGGTGTTGGTTGATGGAGCCGCTGGTTTTTTTAATAACAATGTGTTAGAAAGCATGCATGATATGTGAATGAAACGAACAAACAAAAACATCTAATCGAAAAGGATATCTAAAATAACAGGGTACCTCCTGTTGTGTGGGATATGTCAAAAGCAAAAACTGTCTGAAAAATAGCGGCGATTTCTATGGTGAGGACTAATTTATGGCCGCACTCTATGGCCGCACCAATGGATCCCACCAGCTAGGAAACCTGACCAGTTTCCGAGGCCAAGGAGTTAACTTTGAGACCGATGTGCGTGAAAGACTGAGGCTGACTTGTCGTAGGTCAGCAACGCGGACTGGACGATGAAGGAGGCATTCCATTCTAATGAACTTGCTTGATATATATGAGGGTCACACAACGATACACAATAAGGTGATGCCTTGGTTCTAGGGGGTGTGGCTCCGTTTCATTTTGAGGTAGTAGTGGTGGTCGTCGCAAGAGCCACATGTCGCTTGCAGTAGTGTTCATTGTAGAGGTGGTCGCGAGGGACATGATTCCGTACACACCCCGAACAGAACGGACCCGGGGAACGTAGTCCGTCTCGGCGCCGTTAGATCGGTCGCCCTGGTTCCAGACAACGGTGCCAGTGAACCGTGTGTAGACGGATCTGATGACGAGGTAGCGCTTGGCACTGTATGTGGACGGATCGGATGGTGAGGTAACGCTCGGCACCGTACGTGGACGGATCGAACGGCGAGGTAGCACTCGGCACTGTACGCGGACGGATCGGACGGTGAGGTAACGCTTGGCGCTATACGCGGACGGATGGTGAGGTAGCGCTCGGCACTGTACGCGGACAAATCGGCCGGAGAGGTAGGGCTAGGCACTGTATGTGGACGGATCGGATCGGTCGACAAGGTATTTGACGACGGACGGACAGCGAGATAGGCATCATGAGCAGTCACACACGTTCAAGAAGCAAAGTAGAAAGCAGCAAACTAGCACATGCTAAGTGCTAGACATGAGCAACTTTGCAATCCACGCGTACGTGTTGGCTTAGCTGCTGCTGATGGATGGATGTGTGATGGGTGAGGACGCTGGATGTGATTGCTAGTGATTGCTAGCTACGCATGCATCGCGCGCGGAGAAGTGATCTAGCTATTCTATTCAGCCCGTACGTGGAGGGTGCGCTCGGAAAAACGATCGAGCGCAGCGGCCCTGGCTAGCCGCGTCCAAATTCTTCAGTAATGTCGGTCACATTAGTGAAGCTCTAAAAAAGGTTGCATGGCAGAAATCATGCTTGATGAGATCAAAACAAAATATATCAATAGGTTAACATGTTAGATTCAAGATGAAGTGGGCGGATCAACCTACAGGACCAGATAATCAACGTGTGGGAGCAGGGGCGGAGCTTCGTTGGGGCTAAACCGGGCCGTGGCCCGCCCAGAATTTTTCATGTTATTTTTTATCCTATGCTCCTTTGTAGCGTATTCAGCCCAGTCCACCATAGCGCTTCTCCTCCGCCACCACGTGGTCGCCATTGCCCCGGTCGCCGCTCCGTCAAAGCCTCTGGTCGTCCTCACCTCTGCCCCTGTTCTGCCCCAGCCGCCTCTGCCTTTGCTCAAGCTCACCGCCATCCCTAGTCGCCGGCCGCCTATGACCAAGTATCCTCTCTCTCACGCGCACGACATGGGGCTCAAGAAAATCAGCGTCGCCGGAGCTCCTTCATCTCCTGCTCTACCTTCTCTCTCGTCGAACTTTCTTTGTATTTCAATTGTAGGATAATTAGCGGATGCTGAGATTTCTGAATACGCTCTTGAGTCTTGACTTCTTAATCTATTTGTGCATATCTATACATACCTCCAGAACACAACATGTCCTGAAATTGTTATGCGTGATTGTTCAGAGAAGATGATTTTTTGTACTAGAAGATGATGTATATTTTACTATTTTTTAGAAAAGATGAGTATATATCATTGTTGAGGAAATTGTTAACTGGTAGCTGCTCGGTTGGCTGGGAAGTAGGGGATTAATAGGCTAATCGGCAAGTTAATTGGCCATTTAATCAATTACTCGGGTGATTAATCAGTTAATCGACTACTCGGTGACCCTACGAGTAGGGTCGACAAGTTAACTGGTTAATCGGATGAATTCTTGAACAGGGGTATAAATAGAATATGATATACACTTTTCTGAGAAATTTTGTAGGAAGAAGATATTACTCCACTTTGGTGTGTTCAGATCGTGATTGTGTAGTTTGGGCAATTGACATGAATTTTTGTGGTTGATCTATACTTACCATAATGCTCAAATTTGCTTCATTTTGATAGTGAACTTCTTAAGCCTTAATTCGGAACCAATTGTGTATGAAGATCATCTTGCCTGTAACTTCTTTATTAAACATAGAAGGTGAAATTCAATGAGAACAAAAGGTATGGAATACTGAGTAATGCAATGCCTAAAAAATTGTGCTTTTTCTTTAGCTCGGCCCGCCCAACTTTTTCTTTCAAGCTCCGCCACTGTGTGGGAGGCGGTTGACCGGAGAATGTTTGCAAAATTTGTTAGGCCACAACAGTTGTTCGATGCCAAGCAACGTGTGGGAGGCGGTTGACCGGAGAATGTTTGCAAAATTTGTTAGGCCACGACAGTTGTTCGATGCCAAGCAAGTCATTCCCAATGACGAAGACGAGGCAAACCCTGACAGATCGTTGCCCCAATTTCGGTCATCGAAAGGGCAATCCCCTGTTTCATGCGTGGCGGATTGGTGCGGATGCCCCTAAGTCAACAAAAATGCATTTTTCATAATTAAACTCAACATTTAAAAAGATGGGAGTTGGCAAAATGGCAGTACATTATTAGTTTCAATATGTGTTTGAAATAATTTGTATTAAAAATGTGTTTAATTTTTTTCGGACTAAAATTATAGAAGATCTCCTAGCTGTGAAACACTGATTTCCCTAAAACAAATAGTAAAGTGGGATAGGGAGCACTTTTGCCAGTGTGACAAAAACAAGTGGCAAGCCATGGCAAAGTTGGTCACCAACCACACAGGCCCTATGTGACTACAATCTTGGCGTTACCCCAAAGGCACATGGCCATTTAAGCATCATCAAATCTATGGAAGGATCATACACCAGGGAACGTTTTCATCCCAACAATCAAGAGAGCTAATGAATCCCAACAGGCTAATGCTTAGATTGCCGCGATTTGAAGATGTTCTCCTTGTAGTACTGCAGCTCCATGATGCTCTCTCTGATGTCGTCCAGTGCCCTGTGGTTTTTCTCCTTTCTTGGAGCTTGCTTTCTTTCTGTGAACAGTCAAATCAAATAAAAAAGAGGTAAATACATCAAAGGTCTTAGAACTTGCACATGACAGTCACTTTGGTGCACAAAGTTGCAAAATACGTGTTTGTGGTCACTAAACTTGCGAGGTCGTTCAAATACAGTCACTTTCACCGTATGTATGCGTATTCGTAGTTGCCAGCATGACATGGGCCCGCTGTAAGCCGCTGTAAATGTTCTTGTATGATAGTTTTTTGTAGAAAAGCCCTCAGCTCTTCTTTTATTTACATAGGAAGCCCCTCAAATAAAAAAACAGTGGAGGGATTTCGATCCCATGACGTATTACTGGGTGGCTCGTTTGGACAACCACCACAACAACAGTACCTAATGATTAATTAGCACGACAACCTTGTACATTTTATCAACGCAGACTGAAAAAATTTAATGAAGAAATCTATCTAATAACCTGTGCAACCGGCGGGTTCGAACCTATGACATGGTGATTCACTCGCGCATAAGCTAACCACCAGGCAACTGCGACATGTGATGTAGTTTGTGGACAAATAATGTATATGTTTTTTATCACTCTTGTTCTATGTAAATACGTGCCATTTTAAAAACTGTTTAAACATTGTAAAAAAATGTTTGTGTAATTCAAAATATGTTCGTGCATTAAAAAAGCTACGCGAACAGTTTTTTGAACTATGCGAACATAATTGTACATTGTGTAAACTGCACGAATATATATATATATATATATATATATATAATGTGTCAACATTTTTTTAATGCAATGTACATTTTTTAGTTAACATAAATATTGTTTACAGTGTTTAAACATTTTTTTAACGCATGTACATATTTTGAATTGCACAAATAATCTTTTATAAAGTTTAAATATTTTTAAAATAAAAAATATTTATTTAATGTAATATAAATATTAACTTGTTTTACTAATGACTTATATCAACAAAATTATAATTTAAATATTATACACGATTAATATTCATACCAACAGTTTAGATTTTAAATTATGAATATTGTAAACTATACAAACATTGAACTCTACAAAATGTGCATATAATTATTGAAATGATTGTATAATTAAAATAGTTTATGAATTTAATTTTAAAAATTATTAGTATTATAATAATAATAATATTTTTATTATTCATAAATGTTATTTGGAAATAATACATGAACAATTTTTTATGATCCATGAATTTCTAAAATAACACGAATAGGTTTAACGATACGACATTTTTTTAATTATGAATATTTCTAAAAGATGCACATTTTTTGAATTATGAATATTTTAAAAATTATTTCTGTTATTTTTATACAAACATTTTTATAATTTATAAGTATTATTTAAGAATAATACATGAACAATATTTGAAAGTTATCTTATTATTGGCATTATAATTTACATACTGTCTACAAACTTTTGTAAAAATAAACAAAATGCAAAATAGGTCGCGTGGACCGCAGACCATTTCTGCTCCATGAGTGTTTCTGTTTTTGTACATTAAATGTAGTTATCCATAATGGTTCTATACATACATGTGGTGCAGTGGCTGGGACGTGTATTGTTCTAGCATTAGGTCAAGGGTTTGAGACCTGGTCGTCATACTTTTTTTAGATAAATTATCCCTCATCCAGAGAGTTAGGTCCCATCGGTGGTTGACTTTTTTTGCACAAAAAGAAAAAGAAGCAAGGGTTTTGTGTAATAACGCGTCCATGTGTCATTGACAGTGGCCCGTGCCATGCTGGCGTAGATGGATACGCCCGCGTACGGGGTGGGTGACTGTATTTGAACGGTCTCACAAGTTTAATGACTACAAACACGTATTTTGCAACTTTGTGCATCAAAGTAACCATTGCGTGCAAGTTCTATGACCCGTGGTGTATTTACCTCAATAAAAAAATAAACAAAGCCTTGTCATGTGGAGAATTTCACAAGTATTCCATGCATATTCCAAAATGAAATTAAAATATACTAGGTCTGCTCTGCTTTGGTAATCAGCGGTTGTGAAGACGGCGAAACACATAAGGTCAATTTGAACCAATTTACCGAAAAAGGCTTTCGTCCCGTTTTATAAATAAAGCAAAAGATTTGAACCAATTTCAGTTTCCAAACCACTATCGAATAACCAACAAGTATAATCAGGAGGAAATACGCCCGAATTGGATGAAAGCCTTATAGTCCAATAGCACTCAAGTATGTTCCCAACCTCACTAGCTGATCTTTAAGTCTGCCCCTATGTAATCGTGAGTTCTCTGCCAGCCACAGGAATATCTTCAAACCGATTAAATCAAACCAAAACATCATTGCAATTTGCGAACACTCAAAATCTGTTCAAATTTTACACCACCTAGCAATATTTTTCGAAATTAGCAAGATATGTTTCAGACCAACTTTATTTTCAAAATATAGGCATACAAGCTACCTCACAGTACATTGTCGGCATTTGGCACATTAATGAAAATAAATACCAAAACGGAATGATTTCACAATAAATCAACCTCTAGAATGCATTTTGTTGGGTTTTGAGTCCCCAATGGGACTCCGGCGGGGATGAAATCAAGATTCATGTTCTGTTTTGAATTACAGACACTAAAAAAATCAACTAATATCGACTACAAATCTCAATAGAATGCTCAATAATTGTGATCTGCAGATCTTTATGTTTTGGCATATACGCCATTGCATAGCAGGTGGCCTCAGAGCCTAGCGACAGGTTATATAACTAAAAAGATTATAAGTTATGGAACTTTTTAATTCAACTAGAGAATTTTTTTCCTATGTGAAAATACCAGTATTCTATCAGGGTGGAATATGCAAAATACATTAATTTATTTGTTTACAAAAGTCAACCTGAAAAAATAGATTTGGTTGAGTCCACTAGCAATACCATACTTGTATAATCTGGTAACTGATGAGAACACACCACAATCAAATTCTGCAACACTGCATTGAGAAATACTGAAGAATAATTTACCCTTGGGGAACCAGCGGATGCACAGAGCCGTTATGCTGCTCACATCAACTATCACATGAGGGAATATGCCTGCAAGCTGTGGCATATACTCCTAGATATAAAAAACACAGGTGTCAGCAAAAAAGTTGCAAAGTAAAACTGAAGTCCTACTCAATCCACATGCAAGGATACTGGACTATTTTTTCACAATAATATCTACTGGAGACTAAATAAATGTATTTTTTATCGACAGTTAAATAATGTATTCGGTATATGTACAAATCAGGAGCATCAATCGTAATAAATATGCCAAACAATCTAAAGGTCACCTGAAACATCTAGAGAAGTGAGGACATGATAAAATTGTATGAACCATTTCATTTTTAGCAGATAGCTAAGGGAGTTTTTTTCTCTTGCTAACCTTCAAAAATAGTAAATCTGTATAGATAGAATTCCCAGCAATCAATGGAGTCGCCGAACCAATATACCTCCTAACAAAGTCTAGCACCTGAAAATAGCTAACACAAGAAAATTTTCATTACGGTGGATAAAGAAACATCAAAGAAGCAGATAAGGACATTTCCGAGAAATATAATACTGGCAATAATTAGAAGGGAACAACAAAATACTTGTACACAATAGACTAGCAGCATGCCAGCATCACACGCTAGTATTGACCAAGGCGAGCAGAGCAGCAACTAGTGCCTAATCACTGGCAGGATAAATCGGATAGGCGGGTGACGCGGCATGGAGTTGCCTAGCACCACCTAGGCGGTTAACTTTGAGAACACACATGCACAGAGAACAACCCAGTGTAACACTAAACATATAATAAAAAGGGCAGCCCGGTGCATGTAGCTCCCGCTTGCGGAGGGTCCGGGAAAGGGTCCAACCGCTTCGGGTCTATTGTACGCAGCCTTTCCCTAACACTAAACATATAATCTAGGAAAAAATTGGTGTAGGAATTACAAAATAATGCATTTTGTTTGAAATAAACAAATGAACAGTCGTGTTAGAAGGTTTCCTTTAACTAGGGATGTTGGGAAGGTAGGCAAACACATACTCCCTCAGTTCCTAAGATATAAGGTGTACAAATCTTTGAGAAAAAGTTCAGATTATATGGTGTATTGCATTAGTTGACAATTTGACCCTTCCACTAGCTACAGTGTGCATTACCTTCTAGAAAAAAGGAGATGGCACAGCACATCCCGTCTGTTTTGTGCATGCGTGTAGGTTAGTTAGGAAAGATTAGACATGGTGCATATCCAGCCGGCCTTAGTTTTAGGGGAAAAAAGAAATCTTGTTCCATTTTCTTCTTCTTTCAATCGTGTGAACATATTCGGCCATCTCTCTTCCTATGGAGAATCAACATGGCAAGGACGCGAACTCCCATCCCATGGAGACGGCCACCTCTCATCCCATGCAGCCGGCGACCTCCCTTCTCAACGACAAGGAGATCAAGCCGGCAGACTCCGTTTCCATAGACAAGGAGGAGGTAAAGCCTATGACCTCAGTTCCATTGGACAAAGATCAGATGAAGCTGGCGACTGTGCCATGCTTCATGTGTCTTCAAGTGCCCGGGACAACGAACGACTTAGTAATGAATTGGCTCACGGACATGGCTTCCTACAAGTGTTCCGGCTGCAGCGAGACTCGAGTTTTGTTCGAGACGCACTCAAAAGAATTTTCAAGGAGCAGCTCCGAGTATAAAGGCAGCAACAATGAAGACAATGACAGCGGCTCAGATGCCGGATTGAAGATTAGAGAGTTTGTGAAAAGCAAGTACGAGACACCAAACATGTAAGAGTTGATCGGTAGCATGATTTTTTTTGTCATACCTCCACTTTGAATGTGTTCCCGATGTACTCGATGCCGGTTCAAGCATTAATAAAGTTTTTGTCGTACTCGATGTGTGAGCCGGATGTATTCATACAATTTCACAAGACTTTGAGCATGCACATGTTAATGAGCATACACTTATTTATGCCATTGAATAAATTAAATGTGTTGTTCATCATGGTATTAGGAGTACTACTCATGCTACCGATCAACTCTTAAATGGCTGACGCCCCATACTTGCTTTTCACAAACTCTCTAATCAAAATCGGCATATGCCCCCCCCCCCCGCATCGCTCCTGAGTTGGGCGACCCGGGGGTGCAAAACCTAGCGCCGCCGCCGGCCCTCCCGCTCAGCCGCCTCCTCGCCGCCGCCGCCGGCGGCTTAGGCCGCGGTGGTGGCGGCCCCCCTGTTTCGAAACGGAAAGGGGCCATCCGGCTGGTCCCGTGCGACCAGCGGACGTTTGGATCTGGGGCGGCGGCCCTGTGAGCTCTTCGGACGTCGACGGCCGGTCGTGGCCACGAGGGTGGCGCGTCGGCCGGATGTGGCGAGTTGGAGCTCTGCTGCGGTCGAAGGGTGGCGTCTTCAAGGCTCGGACGACTCCCGCGGCCCGTCCTCCTGGCAGCGCTCTGCGACCTGGTGCGGTCGCGCCGGCTTGCCTTGCTGAGCTCGCGCGCGGTGCTCTTGGGGCACCGCCGCTCAGCTTTGCAGCTACCGTTCTGCAGTCTCTCCGTGTGCCAGCTCTTGCCTCCCTCTTCATCGTCTTCCCGCATTTCCAAATCGCACTCCCCCCTCGACCACCTCCTTGCGCCAGTGCTGATGGCCTGCAGCGGCACTGTGGGCGCCGAGACCTGTGGAGGCGCGGCCTGCGGCGCTCTCGTCGTCTCGTGCTGGTCGTCCCGGCAGACAGCGATGCTCAGTGGTATCCGGTGGCGGCGATTTTGGGCCTCCCCTGCCCAGATCCAGTCCTCGGTGTGCCGCCAACCGGCGCCTTTGTGGGCTAGAGGAGTTGTGCCGGCTCTGGCTGTGGATTGGTGAGGCTGAATCGGGTCTGTGCGGCGGTGCTCTGGGAGAAATCCCTGCTCACTGTGTGAGCTGACCACGACGGCGCCACCACGGCGTCGTACACCTTTTCAGAGGCGTGGTCTTCGAGCTCTGGATCTGCTTCGGCATGGTACAGGCCGTCTTGCTGTAGGATGTGCTCAAACTTCAGGTGAGAACCTTGCTTCGACTATGTTGATGCCGACGGCAATGGCGTCTATGGACGTCGTCTTCCTCGCAGGAGGTGCCGCCGTGGAGCTCCAGCACCTATGGTACTTTGCTTTGTTGTCACCGGGTGAAAACCTAAGATCGGGCTCGCCGGATCGGATGATGGTGTTGTGTCTTCGACAGCACTACCTCCTTGGAGGCGTCATCTTGGAGGCCCAAACAACGGCTCCTGTTGCCGCGCGTGGTTGAGGGTGGTGCGTTTGGTGGCGGTGGTGCGGCCAGCTTGGGGCCGACGGTGGTGTGCTTTCTTCTTCATGTGTTTCTCTTCGGTTGTCCTTCACGTGGTCTCTGTCCTGTTGTGCATGCTCAAGACCCTCCCATGGTTGCCGTTGTGCTGTGGCGAGCTTCGGGCTCTTGGTGTTGTCTTGATTCACCTTTGCTCAATGATGACGCTATGATGCCTCCCCAACCTGCTAATCGTTTCGACCGCCCGTGGCGGATCTCCCAGTCAAGGTTCGTGTTAAGGTATGACACTCGTTGATTATGGATGATCCTCTGTTGTGCCGTGGGGCTCGGTATGCACGCTGGTGCGGTGCATTAGGTTGTTTGCAGAGTCTTGATATTGTGATCCCTCGACAGCACCCCACATCTACATGTGTCTCTCGTGATGTTTGTCTTTCTGCCTGCTAGTTAGGTCATGCCTTCTCCTGGGTGGCAATTTTTTTCCTCATCTTCTGTAACCTTGTTACATGTACGGTTTTCGGCCCGGTTTCCCTCATAAACGGGTCAACTTGTTTAGGTTTTTGATCCGGTTTCCCTTATAAACTGGATCAACCAAAGCTTAAGGGGTGACTCTTGGCTTTGGCAGCTTTTTGAGCAATATATTCAGGTGGGGATCCTCTCCCCCCCGGTGACCGTTCAAAAAAAAAAACTCTCTAATCTTCAATCCGACGTCCGGGTCGCTGCCATTATCTTTATCATCTCTACCTTTATACTCGAAGCTGCTCCTTGAAAACTCTTTTAAGGGCGGCTCGAACAAAACTCGAGTCTCGCCGCAGCCGAAACACTTGTAGGAAGCCAAGTCCGTGAGCCAATTCATCACTAAGTCGTTCGTTGTTTCGGTCACTTGAAGACACATTAAGCATGGCACAATCGCCGGCTTCATCTGATCTTTGTTCAATGGAACCGAGGTCATAGGTTTTACCTCCTCCCGGTCCATGAGAATGGAGTCTGTCGGCTTGATCTCTTCGTTGAGAAGGGAGGTGGCCGGCTGCATGCGATGAGAGGTGGCCAGCTCCATGGGATGGGAGTTCACGTCCTTGCCGTGTTGATTCTCCATGCAAACAAAGTACAAGAGACTGACGGATATGTTCACACGAACGAAGGAAGAAAAAGATGGAACAAGGTTTCTTTTTCCCTAAAACTAAGGGCCGGCTGGATATGCACCATGTCTAATCTTTCTTTCATAACTAACCTACATGCATGCACAAAACAGACGGGATGGGCTGTGCCATCTCCTTTTTTCTAGGAAGGTGATGCGCGTTGGCTGTAGCTTGTGAAAGGGTAAATTTGTCAACTAATCCAATACACCATATATTAACAGTACCTATTAACAATCCAATACACCACATTCTACTAATCCAATACACCATATCTTAACTTTTTCTCAAAAATCTATACACCTTATATCTAGGAACGGAGGGAGTACATATTAACAATACCTATTAGCAATTTTCTTTCCAAGGTTTCAAGTAGAATGTGCTTTAATTATATGAGCCCTTTCAAAGAGGTCAGGCTACCGAAAAAAGGACTAAAATACCTGTTTCTCAGCATCACACTCAGAAATGTCACTCTGCAGTACTTGTTCTGTCAGTCCTAAAGTGGTCACAAGAGCAAAAGATTAAATTAGCAAGTCCTAAATTGGTTACACGAGCAAGAGATTACATTGACATGTCACTTTGTAATACTATAAGGTATTTACCACTGGCACCATGATGGGTTTTACACCATTCATTCATGTTGTCTAAGCATTCCTTGCTCTGTCTTATAACCAAATCAGGACCCTGCAAAAGAAGGTAATAATAGCTATGTTAAGCACTATGTCTTGCGATGTCATACAAACAGCGACAAAGAAATGACAAAGCAACAAATTGCCGCCGTAACCTCAGATGCCCAAACACAATGTAAGTATGACATAAGTACATAGCCAGAGTCAGTGGTGATTGTTTTACAGGGTGAATTTGCCAAACAACATGATCATTTAAGGTTGCAAGGGGATTCTTAGAATAAGAAAAGATTATGCAAAGTAAACATCAGAAGCTGATGGCATATCAGTTCGCTACTGTAACACCCTCGATGCGACTATAGCTCCCACGTGTTGAGGCACGACTTAGAGACATAATCGCATTGAAGGCATATGTCGCAAGTTAGACAATCTTCACAACATCCCATGTAATATGAACAATAAAGGGGAGATAACATAGTTGGCTTACACTCGCCACATCAATCAAGTACATAAATAACATTACATCATCCAAACACTCATGGCCCGACTACGGCGCCAAAATAAAAGAGAACCCAACATGTGTCACGGTCCCAATCACCCCCAACTGGGCACCACTACTGATTATCGGGAAAGGAAACATAGTAATGTTGAGAGTCCTCGTCGAACTCCCACTTGAGCTCAAGCGCGTCTCCTGGAGCGGAATCATCAGGCCCTGCATCTGGTGTAATAGTAATCTGTGAACCACAGGGACTCAGCAATCTCGCACCCTCGCGATCAAGACCATTTAAGCTTATACGTAAGGCAAGGTAAAATATATATGTGGAGCTGCAGCAAGTGACTAGCAAATATGGTGGCTATCCTGTTCGCAAAAGAGAGCGAGAAGAGGAGGCAAAGCGCGAGCGAGAAACTAGAGAGCAAATCCTGCGCAAACATTACTCCAACACCGTGTCCGCTTCCCGGACTCCGCCGAGAAGAGGCCATCAGGGTAACACACTCAGTTGATTCATTTTAATTAAGTTAAGGTTCAAGTTATCTACAACTGGACATTAACAAATTCCCATCTGCCCATAACCGCGGGCACGGCTTTCGAAAGTTCAAATCCCTGCAGGGGAGTCCCAACTTAGCCCATGACAAGCTCTCACGGTCAACGAAGGAATAGACCTCCTCCCAAGACGTTCCGATCAGACTCGGTATCTCGGTTCTTCAAGACACTTCGACAGGTTAAAACAAGACCAGCAACACCGCCCGAATGTGCCGACAAATCCCGATAGGAGCTGCACATATCTCGTTCTTAGGGCACACTCAGATGAGACTAGCTACGAGTAAAACCAACCCTCAAGTTTCCCCGAGGTGGCCCCGCAGGCAGCTCAGTTCGGACCAACACTCAGAGGAGCACTGGCCTGGGGGGGGTTAAATAAGATGACCCTCGAGCTCCGGAAACCCAAGGGAAAAAGAGGCTAGGTGGCGAATGGTAAAACCAAGGTTGGGCATTGCTGGAAAAGCTTTAATCAAGGCGAACTATCAACGGGTTCCCATTATAACCCAACCGCGTAAGGAACGCAAAATCCGAAAACATAACACCGATATGACGGAAACTAGGGCGGCAAGAGTGAAACAAAACACTAGGCGAGAGGCCGAGCCTTCCACCCTTTACCAAGTGTATAGATGTATTAAGATAACAAGATAATATAATGATATCCCAACAAGTAAATAAATGTTCCAACAAGGAACAACCTCCAATCTTCACCTGCAACTAGCAACGCTATAAGAGGGGTTGAGCAAAGCGGTAACATAGCCAAACAACGGTTTGCTAGGACATGGTGGGTTAGAGGTTGACATGGCAATTTAGGAGGCTTGAAAGCAAGTGGTAGTCATCGTAGCACTGGCATAGCAAAAGAGCGAGCAAACTAGCATAGCAAAGATATTAGTGATTTCGAGGGTATGATCATCTTGCCTGCACAGTTGTCAGAGTTGACTGGATCCTCGAAAGCAAACTCAACGGGCTCCTCGTTAGCGAACTCGTCTTCCGGCTCTACCCAAACAAGACAAACAAGCAACAAAGACACAATCAACCACGTGCAAGGAACAAACAATACGAAGCAATGATGATATGCTATGCGGGATGCGATGCGGGATGCATATGCAAGATATGACAGGAAATGCAAGAACCTGACCTCAACTTGGAGATCCAAAGGTGCCACTGGAAAGATGAGATGAAATCGCTTGAAAACGATATAAAGAACGCCGGAATCGGAGTTACGGTTTGGAAATGGCAAGCGATTCAAATATGACACCGATCTGCGATTTACAGCAAGTAGCCATCTAAATGCAATGAGATGAACATGCTACAGCACCACATGGCATAAAAATACATGGCAGGGATGCATTCAAGATGCTTAACAAAAGTCTAGCACTGAGCTACGGTCAATTCATCCATTAACAGGTTCAAACAAGCATGGCAAAAATGCATATGACAAACAGATCTCAGACTTAATGAAATTAACACTTGTCTGGAATTTCAGATCAGATAGCACTCTTCGGAGCAACAAAACCACATGCTACAGGACCTGAACATGGGAAAGAAAAGCATGGCATGAAGCTACTCAAAGAGCTTAACAAAAGTCCCTTAGTGACTTTGAGCCAAAAGGGATCAGAAAATACAATTGCAAGCATGTGAACATAGCAAAAACATAATCAGGCCAGAGACTTAGTGAAAACTGGCACATGCTGAAACATAACTCAAGTAGGCATGTTTACGAGCTCGATGCACTCACTACGGTGCAAGTCATGACAAGCTAAGCATACACCCATTAAGAAGGCACAAAATGCAAGCTAGACATGGCAAGAATAATAGCATAGCATGCACGGATCAACTACGACATCATCGGCAAAATTGCAAACAAGTTGACAATCTGCCCAGATTCACAAAGTAGCAAAAATAGAGCTCGATTGACTCAAGCTAGGGTGCTCCATAATTGCAAACAAAGACATGAATGGATAGAGTATTACAATATTAACAAAACATCCTTACTGATCATCCTCAAAAGAGGCACGGATCACTAGGAAACAACATGAACATATGACAACATGAGATAAACAGCTTAAGAACTTAGTGGAATTACTAAGTCCCTGAAAACAGAATTAACAAGTGCACCACTTTGCAAGCTTATGCTAGTCACCACACACATCACAAAAATACATGGGTTGCACCTCTGAAAAGATGGCAAAACCCTTAACAAAACATATGTAGAGCATCAGGGCATAACATGCATACATTAATCATGGAAAAAATGACAAAAACCTAAATGGAGCAGCAGATCTGACAATTAACTCAAGTAGCCCTCTTCTAACAACATTTCGGGCATCAAGATGAACTCAAAGGAAAATGATGCAATGGAATGAAATGATGTACTCTCTGAGATGAACATTTTGATATGCTATATACATGAATCGGAGCTATGGATGCAAAGTTACGAGGCTATGAACATAAGCACTTGAACTGCAGACTTAGGAAAAATTGAGAGGTCAACCCCTAGGGTTCGTCCTAGATCTGGATCGGCACGCGAACCGAGGATCGCCGGAGGAGCACTGTAGCTGGCCGGAGCTCGTCGCGGACGTCGCCGGAGTGGAGAGGAGACCGGAGCCGGGGCCAGATCCGGCGTGGGGGGAGGCGGCGAGCGGCGCGGATGCCGAGGCGGCGCGGTGCCGGCGCGGTGGCGGCGGGGACCGACCGGGCGGCGTGCGGTGGAGCTGCGGCGGCACGGCGCCGGCGCAGCGGCGGCGGGGATGTGGTCCGGGTGGCGCCACGTGGCAGCTCCCGATTGGGGCGGCGGCTATGTCCGGCCCGGACGGACGTGTCCGGCCGGCGCGGGGACGAATTTTAGGGTTTCGGGGAAGAAGGAGATTCGAATTTCGGAGGGGTCTATTTATAGGCATAGAGGGAGCTAGGAGAGTCCAAATGAGGTGCGGTTTTCGGCCACGCGATCGTGATCGAACGCTCTAAATGATGGAGAGGGTTTTGGTGGGGTTTGGGCCAAATTGGAGGGGTGGTGGGCTGCAACACACGAGACCTTTTCGGTCCCTCGGTTAACCGTTGGAGTATCAAACGAAGTTCAAATGATACGAAACTTGACAGGCGGTCTACCGGTAGTAAACCAAGGCCGCTTGGCAAGTCTCGGTCCAATCCGGAAATGTTTAATCCCCACACACGAAAGAAAGGTAGAAATGACCACCGGAGGAGAACAAAGCGCCGGAATGCAAAACGGACAACGGGGAAAATGCTCGAATGCATGAGATGAACACGTATGCAAATGCAATGCACATGATGACATGATATAAGATGCATGACAACGATAACAACACATGGAGACAAAAACCCGAACCCGAGAAAATAAATAACTTAACGCCGGAAAAGGCAAGAGTTTGAGTACAAATTGGGAAAGTTACATCCGGGGTGTTACAACACTCCACCACTACGAAAGGATCTCGTCCCGAGATCTAGGACTGAAAGAACGACGGGTACTCAGAACGGAGGTGATCCTCGCGTTCCCAGGTAGCTTCACGGTCGGAATGGTGTGACCACTTGACTTTGAGAAATTTGATTAACTTGTTGCGAGTCTTGCGTTCAGTCTCTTCAAGAATAGCAACTGGATGCTCACGATAAGAGAGATCATCTTGGAGCTCAATGTCCTCAAAGTTGACGGTGCGGTCAGGAGTCTTGAAGCACTTTCGAAGCTGAGAGACATGGAACACGTCATGAACATTTGCAAAGTTTGAAGAAAGCTCGAGTTGATAGGCGAGGTCGCCTCTCTTGCTGACAATCTTGAAAGGTCCCACGTATCTGGGGGCAAGCTTCCCTTTGATACCGAAGCGACGAGTACCTTTCATAGGAGAGACGCGGAGGTAAACATGATCTCCGATCTCGAAAGCCAAATCACGGTGCTTACTATCATAATAGCTCTTCTGACAGGATTGGGCTGCTTTGAGGTTATCACGAATGACTTTACACATTTCTTCTGCCTCCGTGATTAAGTCATTACCCAAAAGCTGACGTTCACCAGTTTCAGACCAATTGAGAGGGGTACGGCACTTACTGCAATACAGAATTTCAAATGAGGCCTTGCCCGAACTTGCTTGAAAATTGTTGTTGTACGAGAATTCAGCATAAGGAAGACAATCCGTCCACTTCATGCCGAAAGAGATCACACAAGCCCTGAGCATATCTTCAAGAATCTGGTTGACACGCTCGACTTGACCGCTAGTTTGAGGATGGAAAGCTGTGCTGAAGCGGATGTTGGTGCCCATGGCCTTCTGAAAAGAATTCCAAAACTTTGAGGTAAAGATGCTGCCACGGTCTGAAGAGATCACTTGTGGAATACCGTGCAGAGAGACAATATAAGAGGTATAGAGTTCCACCAATTGAGCTGCAGTGATCGACTCTTTGATAGGCAGAAAATGAGTCACTTTAGTGAGTTTGTTGATGACAACGAATATAGCATCATTGTCACGCTTGGACTTTGGAAACCCAGTCACGAAGTCCATCTCAATGTGGTCAAACTTCCATTCTGAAATGACAAGAGGTTGGAGGAGACCTGCTGGCCTTTGGTGTTCTGCCTTCACTCTTCTGCAGACATCACATTCATTCACGAACTGAGTAATCTCGCGCTTCATTCGAGTCCACCAATAAGCTTGCTTGAGGTCCTGATACATCTTCGTGCTCTCAGGGTGGATGGAGAGTAGAGAATTGTGAGCCTCGTTCATGATCACTTTACCGAGGTCACCTTTGAGTACAACAATACAATCCTCGAAGAATAGAGTATTCTTGTCATCAAGACGGTAGCACTTGTACTTGGGTTGGCTCTTGGCAATCCCAATCTTCACCTTTTTCACCATAGCATCAAGAAGCTGGGCTTGGTGAATCTGATCTTCTAAGGTAGGAGAGACTAGAAGGTTGGCGAGAAAGCCTAAGGCCCTGTTCGGTTCGTAGGTTTTGTACAGGAATTTTGAAGGAACACTATTCACACAGGTTTACTTTCCCCTGTAGCGTTCGGAATGCAGGAATACATACATTAATCCAGAGGAAACTAGCTCCTTCGATGCCCATTCTAGAGGAATTCGAATTCTAACATCCGCGTAGAGCTCATTTTTCCCACGAAGACCGAGGCGAGGCGCTCCGGCAGTCACTGTTAGAATCAGTAGGATTAAAAAAACCAGATGCGTAACGTGTGAGGTGAGAGTGTTGGAGGTAAAGCTGCCTTGTTTAACCCGTGTAGCTAATTTTAAAAATCCTGTAGGCTACTGTTCATGCAGTGCTTTCCTATGGTCACCCGAACGCCCATTCTGACAACTTTCTTGTGTTCTTTACTTCCAGCGTTTCACGCCTACATTCCTTCTCCATTCCTATGTTTTCTCTCGTTCCTGTGTTTCGTATTCCCACGAACCGAACGGGGCCTAATTTTACAAAATATACGTATAATAAGAATTGACCCATCATCTAATAGTGTTTCCTTCTCATTGACTCTTCAAAAACAAATTAACTTGGCACTTACATAGTCCTGATGCGATTGGCAATCTTATTTAACTGTTTTGAACTACTTCAATGATAACGAGCTTGGAACAACTCATTAAGGACCACAGATTAGTGTGCCTTATCCACATACTCAATGAGGTAGCAATGGAAGCAGCTTCAATAACAATGAGGCAGAGTAGTCTATAAGAAACTACTCACTTCCAAACTCAAGGTCAAGAAATAAGTACCACGACAAAGGTGTTACTGAATCGAGAAAACTAGCATATCATAAGTTGTGGAAGCTACTCACTTCCAAAACACGAAGCCAAGAAATATGTACCACAACTTCATAACATTGTACGTAGCATTAGTTTAAAACTCACCTCTATCCGTTTGGTAAGTTTACCATCTGTTATAATACAAGCAATCTCCAGTATGCGGTCTTTTCTGATATCCAAACCTAAACAATCAGAAACCAGCATCCGGCATGTTAGTCAGAGTGTTGACATTGTGTAAAATTGATAATACGAGTTCCGACAGAAGCAACAGAATTTCAGTTTGACATACCACACATCAGTTAGAGGAGAACAATAACAAGAAATGAAATGAAATGCCCACAAGGCGCAGTTCACATCAGAAAACAGCAAAAGAAGATTATTCTTGACATATGATACCAAGGAAATCAGTAATGGGTCGTACATTGCTTCGGGCAGAGTAGATATCATGCACTGTAAATGACTTCCAACCAACTGTTCTCATGCATCTTTTTTCATTTTAACGTAGTAAACTATAAGTTGCAAAACTTGAACAAAAGAACATGTTGAACAAATTAGAAACCGCAAAGGTTTACTTGTTGTGTTTGCATCAGTCTTGGTTGAATGGCAGATGTTAGTACTCAGTAAACTGGCCTTACTAACTTATTAAACTGGTAACACATAGCCCTGGCTTATATAGAATATCGGGGCCCTAGGTTTTACAAGATCCTTGTCAGGTACGTCGGCGGAGGGGTCCTCCTGGACTCCGGCTTCCTTGTCTTGTACGTCAAGGCTTCCGGGTCTTCCTTCTATAGGACCCGTGGGCCAGGATGATGGCCCAGGGCGTAAACCAACCTACGGGGCCTCGGGCTGGCCTACTTGGGCCGACTTCCAGTGAAGTGGGGCACTCCTGGGCTGTAACACCGTCAGTAACCCCTGAACCGGTCTCCGAGCTTGGTTGCTTAGTGGACAGGGTCAATCTTGAATGCCGTCTTCTTGAAGCTCATCGAGATCGGAACTCGTTCTCCGACCTAGCCAACCTCCCATGGCCAGCAAGCTCCATGAAGTCGGCTCATCCATTGGGAGGACGACCACCTCTGGTCGTGATTTGCTGATGAAGATAGTCGACCTCCCTGGAAATGTTTTCGCGCCAAGCCAGCTCCCGCGAGCTGATTTCCCACCGAACACTTTGTATAACTTCAAATGACGTACAGCCCAACCAGGGACCAAGCCAGACTTCGGACCTCACCAAGAAGTCCGACTCCGAATATCTCGACGGACTCTGGCTGAATCAAACAAGTGGCAAGAAGGTTGGTTCTATATCCTGGATGTTAAAGTTCAGGGTACCTCTTTGGATCGGTCTCGTCGAAGCCTTTAGCATGGCGCCTAGTGCGTCAAGCACACACCGGCTAACACGAAGGAAGTAACCCGGCCCCACAAGGCAGTGTGGAGCCTCACCTTGCAGGGGTTGAACATGGTTGGGGTGATGATGGTAGTCCTGGAGCAGGGCATCCAGCCTCTTAAGGCCAGGGCTCATCCAATGTCCCTATATCATGGGTTAGCTGCTCGTCTCGACAACCGACTTTGAATGTTGTTATGGCCTCAGCGTCGGTGATGTCTACGACGTCATTCTTTTCCTTTAGCCATCAAGCAAGGTACTGGCGAACCAGCTCACCGTCTTCCTGGATAATAATATTAAGGTCATTCGCCTCGCCAGCCTCTGGTAGGTACCTCGGAAGTTGACGATGAACTCCTCCTGCATGTCGTTCCAGACATAGATCTACTTGGACGGCAAAGTATTTAACCAGGGCCGGGCCGATCCTTTTAGCGTGATTGACAGGTACTTGATGGAATGGAAATAAAATCCCCATTGGCTAGCTGAACCACGGTGATGTAATCAGTCAACCACAGCTCTGGGTTCTGCTCTCCTTTATATTTATCAATGAGGCACAAATGAAAGTTTTTCAGGAACTTGTAATTGACAATATCATCCGCGAAGCACGTGGGTTATAGAGGTTGCAAGCCGATATCACTCCAAAATGCAGTGACGACCTCACGTTTGTCGTCTCTGCCGATGGCACGGCCATACTCGTTGAAGAGTTGTCGGCCTGGCCGCCTGGCATTCTCGCTAAGCCACGCCACGCGCTGCCTCTCGGTTTCTCCAGGAGGCTGGCAGATTTGCGCATTGAAGCGAGAGGTCGTCCTCTGATTTACCAGTTGGCGGTTGTTGTGGCTGTGGATCAGCTGATCCGGTCTATGCGGGAAGATCGCATGATTCTTCACCCTGGATGTCGAACTTGCAGTATTGTTGTGAATATCGCTAGTGGTGCCCGTCGTGCTCTTAGATCTAGAATAGACGTTTTGCTAAACCACTGTCATCTTCAGGAGTTCCACCACCTGCTCAAACCTCTCCCAATCTAGGTGGTTGGCGGGAAGTGTGATGTTTCGGAGCTCTCCAACCACCGCCTGCGTGTTCTTAGCCAGCGTGCGGAAGGCGAGAAGCTCGGGAGATGTCGAGGCGTTGAGGGCGTTGTTCAATGCCCGGCTCTAGAGCGCCAACCCGGCTGCGTTCGTCCGTTCTCCTCTAAGCATCTCTGCGGATTATCACAGGTAGTTTTGCCGCCGATACATACGCTCTTTCTCCTCCTTCTGCTTCTTGAGGGCTGCCTGGAGCTTCTTTCTCCACTCCTCAAGCTTGACGCTGGCGGGGTTGTTAACCGTGATTGGCGTGTTGACCCAGTCATCATCGATCTCATCCTCTTCCTCGGCCTCGACGTCGTGGGCACGGGAGTCCACCATGTAGCAGGCATAAGTGGAGGTTGTCTGCCACGAGCGAAAAGGCGGTGCAGATGGGATTGCTTCCGAGCAGCTCTTAGCTGAGTCGCCCATCTCCTTGTCGAGGTCCTCAAGCTCCTCGGTGTCGCCGGGTTCTTCGATGACGGTGTGGAGCGTGTCGATGTTGGCGACGGTGTGGGAGGTGGGTGGGTTGAAAATTTGTGCTGGCCACTCCTATGCCAGGCACGATGCCAAGCCCTGGAGAATGAGCTTGTCGCAAGAATCGACGACGGACTCTAGGTTGCCGACATGGACGACTCGGCCTGCAGCGAAGGTCTCGACTTGGCCAAGGTGGCCTGTCGAGTCGGCGACGTAGCACATCGCGCCGAGAGCAAAGATCTGCCCCGCTGTGAAGATGTTGCCGTCAATCGAAGATCCCATCTGGTCTCTGAGTTCGCCCTGCGGGACCTGTATGGGCCACCACTATCGAAGTTATTTCCGGCAGATCCCTCGATAGGGTATCCTGGCTAGGCGAGTAGATCGGATGGGAAATAGGGGACGAGTTTACCCGGGTTTATGCCCTCATGATAGAGGTAAAACCCTACTCCTGCTCATGTTGCGTTATTGTGATTGGGCGTACAAAGTACAGGGATGATCAAGGGATTGAGTTCTTTAATACTAGCCCTGCCTCGGCTTATAGAATATTGGGGCCGTAGGGTTTACAATATCCTAGTCGGCTATGTCGATGAAGGGGTCCTCCTGGACTCCGGCTCCTTGTCTTGCACATCAAGGCTTCCGAGTCTTCCTTCTATAGGGCTTGTGGGCCAGGATGATGGGCCAGGGCGTAAACCGGCCTAGGGAGCCTCGGGCCGGCCTACTTGGGCCGGCTTCTAGTTAAGTGAAGCACCCCTGGGCCATAACACTTCTGTTCACACACATGTGCAGAATAATTGGTCTGAACATTGATTGAAGTTGAGGACTAAATTGCATTAAGCCTATTAAATTAAACATTTCAATATAATATGGAACATACAATATACAATATGAAGGAAGACAGTCTCACCGGTCATTTCCAAGTCAATCCACACCAATGGCATCTTGTATTCACTTGACAATGAACCAAGTTTATCCCCATCGTAATTTACAATCATTTTGTTATTCATCATGCCACTATCTGCAAGGATGTGATTTTTGAATCTCATAAGAAGAAATGAGAATAATTAAAACGTAATAAAAGGGAAAAATTATAGCATTTAGTTCTCTTTTAAAGTAATAACAAGGCAGAACTTAAGTTATAATGCCACTGCATCGTTCAATTATTTATCATGTAGGGGCAAGATGAAGATGGAGTTACTTGATTCCATCCATGATCCAAGAGAAAAAATGGGCGTTCCTGAATCCTGATTGTGAAGAGATATGCACTAGTTGTCCATTATGTCGCTTTGCCTGGTAGGTTCATTTGGATACTGAATGATACAACTTTGTGCACACTACACAAAATGATTCCTCCTAAAGATTTAGTGTATTCGGAGCATCACGAACATGATTTAGTGAAGTGATCAGGTTTTAACACAAAAGAAATACTTGATACACATGCTGCACATGCAAATGGCAAGAAGGCTCGGAACTCATGCTCCAACCAAGCAAACAGCTTTAATATATTTTGTTAAATCGGTGAGTTGGAATATTCCGTTGAGTTTTTTTCAAGTACTAAAGGTTAGTGGTGCAGGACCGGACCTGATTTCTATGGAAAAAGAATCAAAACATTATACCTAACACATTATTGTTACACTACTACATTTTGATCCAGGAGTAAGGGCGCATTCAACAATGTCCTGCCAAACCTCGCGATGAGTAAAGCAAATCTTATACCACGGACTAACAGGAGCACACAATCCCAATCCATCCTGTGAGGAAGCGAAAGAAAAAGTGCGCCCTTACCGGGTTTCCTGGGGGCGGCGGCGGCAGCAGCTTCTGGCTTGCTGGATGTCGGTTGTTCCACTTCCTTTCGATCGTCCTCGCCATCCAGGTCAAGGACAGCAAACATGTTGGCAAGATTAGCCATCCTCTCCCAAATCCTCCCCAGATTCAAGATAAACCCGCGTAAAACCTGCGGCGTTCCGGTGCTGATCAACTAAACAGAAATTTCTTGGTGGAATTGGGGAAAGAACATGCCAGGTTCGACAGCCGACAACTAGTATGGATAGAGCAACTGAAGCTTCAAGGATGGTTCACTTCTTAGCAAATCCCTGACTGGATTGGGAGGTGGTCTACACGTACCGCGGCGGTTGCTTCGGATCTATGGGCCCCGCCGCCGCCGCAGTGGCCGCCGCCGTAGTTGGAGGAAGAATTGATTACAAGACCTAATTTCTACACAACGGGATGCAAGCGGCGTACGGAAGGGCAAAAAGACGATGATTCCCGGTATTTGGGCGCAAGTAGACAACATATCTATTTTTCTTACGTTGATGTGCTAAAATCTTACTGTTATTTGGCACAAAGAGTAAGTTCTTGTAGCAATCATCATGATTTACCTGTCATCTTATTGATAAATATACTAATTACTCCCTTCGTTCTTAAATATTTGTCTTTTTAGAGATTTCAAATAGTCACCACATACGGATGTATATAGACATATTTTAGAGTGTAGATTCATTTATTTTGCTTCGTATGTAGTCATCATTTAAAATCTCTAAAAAGACAAATATTTAGAAACGAAGGAAGTACTTGATATGAACTCATTTAGCAAGTTTTCTTACACAATCACCATGATTTATTTGACATCTTATTGTTAACCACTTATTTAGTTTCACCTAATGACTTACCCAAAAAGCTATTGTTTTTTTTGGTAAGTTATTAATAAGACATAGAACAGTAAGGTTGATTTTAATCAATAAAAGAAAATACAAAGAAGGAAGGAAAAGAGAAAAGGAAGGAGGGAATGTACATAGTGACGAGAAAGGAAGCATAAAAATAAAAAAAAATCCTACGAAAACCAAAATCTAATCTAGGGGATGTATAGCAATAAGAGGGGAGTGTGTCTACAATACCCTTGTAGATCAAAAGTATTAGCGTCATAACGCGGTTGATCTAGTCATACTCTTCACAATCCAATCGCGATCCAATCCCATCTAGTGCCGAACTGACGGCACCTCCGAGATTTGCACATGTTCAGCTCGATGGCGTCCTCTCCTTGATCCAGCAAGCGAGAGAAAGGAGGTATATGAGATAGGAATCAGCACGGCGGTATGGTGGTGGTGGCAACAGCGGAATTCCGGCAAGGCTTCACCAAGCGCGTACCGGAGGAGAGGTGGGAGAAGTTGGGAGCGACATAGGGCAAGAGTGGAGGCGTCTGGGTGCCCTTCCACCTCCCCACTGTATATAGGGATGAGGGGGGGCGCCGGCCCTTGGCCCCTCCTCCAAGGGGGCGGCACCCCTGGGGGGTGGCTTGCCCCCCAAGTCAAGGGGGGCGCCCCATCTAGGGTTTCCCCTTAGCCCTAGGCACGCATGGGCCTTTTCGAGGGCTGGTGCGTGTGGCCCAACTAGTCCAGACCGCCCCCTTTACAGCTCATGTGTGGTCCCCGGGGCTGGTGGACCCCGGAACCCTTCGGTGCCTCCGGTACACTTATCGTCATTGCCCCCGAACTTTTTCGATGGCCAAAATAGGACTTCCCATATATAAATCTTTACCTTCGGACCATTCTAGAGCTCTTCGTGATATCTCGGATCCCATCCGGGACTCCGAACTGTTGGGGAACGTAGTAATTTCAAAAAAAATTCTACGCACACGCAAGATCATGGTGATGCATAGCAATGAGAGGGAAGAGTGTTTGTCCATGTACCCTCGTAGACCGTAAGCGGAAGCGTTATGACAACACAGTTGATGTAGTCATACGTCTTCACGATCGACCGATCCTAGCACCGAAGGTACGGCACCTCCGCGATCTGCACACGTTCGGCTCGGTGACGTCCCACGAACTCACGATCCAGCAGAGTGTCAAGGAAGAGTTTCGTCAGCATGACGGCGTGATGAGGGTGATGATGATGCTACCAGAACAAGGCTTCGCCTAAGCACCGCTACAATATGATCGAGGTGGATTATGATGGAGGGGGCACCACACATGGCTAAGAGATCAATGATCAACTTGTGTGTCTATGGGGTGCCCCCTGGCCACGTATATAAAGGATGGAGGGAGGAGGAGGCCGGCCCTTATAGGGCGCGCCCAAAGTGTGGAGTCCTACTAGGACTCCCTAGTCCTAGTAGGATTCCACCTCCTTCATGGAATAGGAAAAAGGGAAGGGAGAAGGAGAAGGAAGGAAGGGGGCGCCCCCTTTCCCTAGTCCAATTCGGACCGGTCCATGGGGAAGGGGCGCGGCCACCCTTGAGGCCTTTCTCTCCTTTCACGTATGGCCCATTAAGGCCCAATATGAATTCCCATAACTCTCCGGTACTCCGAAAAATACCCGAATCACTCGGAACCTTTCTGATGTCCGAATATAGCCTTCCAATATATCGATCTTTACGTCTCGACCATTTAGAGACTCCTCGTCATGTCCCTGATCTCATCCGGGACTCCGAACAAACTTCGCTCATCAAATCACATAACTCATAATACAAATCGTCACAGAACGTTAAGCGTACGGACCCTACGGGTTCGAGAACTATGTAGACATGACCCGGACTCATCTCCGGTCAATAACCAATAGCAGAACCTGGATGCTCATATTGGCTCCTACATATTCTACGAAGATCTTTATCGGTCAAACCGCATAACAACATACGTTGTTCCCTTTTGTCATCGGTATGTTACTTGCCCGAGATTCAATCGTCGGTATCCTCATACCTAGTTCAATCTCGTTACCGGCAAGTCTCTTTACTCGTTCCGTAATGCATCATCCCGCAACTAACTCATTAGTCACAATGCTTTCAAGGCTTATAGTGATGTACATTACCGAGAGGGCCCAAAGATACCTCCCCGATACACGGAGTGACAAATCCTAATCTTGATCTATGCCAACTCAACAAACACCATTGGAGACACCTGTAGAGCATCTTTATAATCGCCCAATTACGTTGTGACGTTTGATAGCACACAAGGTGTTCCTCCGGTATTCGGGAGTTGCATAATCTCATAGTTTGAGGAACATGTATAAGTCATGAAGAAAGCAGTATCAATGAAACTATAACGATCATCGTGCTAAGCTAACGGATGGGTCAAGTCAATCACATCATTCTCTAATGATGTGATCCCAATTATCAAATGACAACTCTTTGTCCATGGCTATGAAACTTAACCATCTTTGATTTACGAGCTAGTCAAGTAGAGGCATACTAGTGACACTCTATTTGTCTATGTATTCACACATGTACTAAGTTTCCAGTTAATACAATTCTAGCATGAATAATAAACATGTATCATGATGTAAGGAAATATAAATAACAACTTTATTATTGCCTCTAGGGCATATTTCCTTCAGTCTCCCACTTGCACTAGAGTCAATAATCTAGTTCACATCGTCATGTGATTTAACACTAATAGTTCACATCTTTATGTGATTAGTTCACATCTCCATGTGACTAACACCCAAAGGGTTTACTAGAGTCGATAATCTAGTTCACATCGCTATGTGATTAACACCCAAAGAGTGATCATGTTTTGCTTGTGAGAGAAATTTAGTCAACGGGTCTGCCACATTCAGAGCCGTATGTATTTTACAAAATTTCTATGTCTACAATGCTTTGCACGGAGCTACTCTAGCTAGTTGCTCCCACTTTCAATATGTATCGATCGAGACTTAGAGTCATCCAGATCGGTGTCAAAGCTTGCATCAACGTAAATCTTTACGACGAACTCTTTGTCACCTCCATAACCGAGAAACATTTCCTTATTCCACTAAGGATATTTTTGACCGCTGTCCAGTGATCCACTCCTGGATCACTATTGTACCCTCTTGCCAAACTTACGGTGAGGTACACAATAGGTCTGGTACACAGCATAGCATACTTTGTAGAACCTATGATTGAGGCATAGGGAATGACTTTTCATTCTCTTTCTTTTTTCTGCCGTGTCGGGTTTTGAGTCTTTACTCAACTTCACACCTTGCAATACAGGTAAGAACTCCTTCTTTGACTGTTCCATTTTGAACTACTTCAAAATCTTGTCAAGGTATGTACTCATTGAAAATATATCAAACGTCTTGATCTATCTCTATAGATCTTGATGCTCAATATGTAAGTAGCTTCACTGAGGTCTTTCTTTGAAAAACTCCTTTCAAACATTCCTTTATGCTTTCCAGAAAATTCTACATTATTTTCGATCAAGAATATGTCATTCACATATACTTATCAGAAATGTTGTAGTGCTCCCACTCACTTTCTTGTAAATACAGGCTTCACCGCAAGTCTGTATAAAACCATATGCTTTGATCACTTTATCAAAGCATATATTCCAACTCCGAGATGCTTGCACCAGTCCATAGATGGATCACTGGAGCTTGCTCACTTTGTTAGCACCTTTAGGATTGACAAAACCTTCTGGTTGCATCATATACAATTCTTCTTTAATAAATCCATGAAGGAATGCAATTTTGACACCCATTTGCCAAATTTCATAAAATGTGGCAACTGCTAACATGATTCAGACAGACTTTTAAGCATCTATACGAGTGAGAAAATCTCATCGTAGTCAACACCTTGATCTTGTTGAAAACATTTTGCGACAATTCGAGCTTTGTAGATAGTAACACTACTATCAGTGTCCTTCTTCAGCTTGAAGATTCATTTATTCTTAATGACTCACCGATCATCAGGCAAGTCAATCAAAGTCCATACTTTGTTCTCATACATGGATCCCATCTCAGATTTCATGGCCTCAAGCCATTTTGCGGAATCTGGGCTCATCATCGCTTCCTCATAGTTCGTAGGTTCGTCATGGTCTAGTAACATGACTTTCAGAACAGGATTACCGTACCACTCTGGTGCAGACCGTACTCTGGTTGACCTATGAGGTTCGGTAGTAACTTGCTCTGAAGTTTCATGATCATCATCATTAGCTTCCTCACAAATTGGTGTAGGAATCACTGGAACTGATTTCTGTGATGAACTACTTTCCAATAAGGCAGCAGGTACAATTACCTCATCAAGTTCTACTTTCCTCCCACTCACTTCTTTCAAGAGAAACTCCTTCTCTAGAAAGGATCCATTCTTAGCAACGAATGTCTTGCCTTCGGATTTGCGATAGAAGGTGTACCCAACTATCTCCTTTGGGTATCCTATGAAGACACATTTCTCCGATTTGGGTTTGAGCTTATCAGGATGAAACTTTTTCACATAAGCATCGCAACCCCAAACTTTAAGAAACGACAACTTTGGTTTCTTGCCAAACCACAGTTCATATGGTGTCGTCTCATCGGATTTAGATGGTGCCCTATTTAACGTGAATGCAGTTGTCTCTAGTGCATAACCCCAAAACGATAGTGGTAAATCGGTAAGAGACATCATAGATTGCACCATATCTAATAAAGTACAGTTACGATGTTCAGACACACCATTACGATGTGGTGTTCCAGGTGGCGTGAGTTGCGAAACTATTCCACATTGTTTCAAATGAAGACCAAACTCGTAACTCAAATATTCTCCTCCATGATCAGATCGTAGAAACTTTATTTTCTTGTTACGATGATTTTCCACTTCACTCTGAAATTATTTGAACTTTTTCAAATGTTTCAGATTTATGTTTCATCAAGAAGATATACACATATCTGCTCAAATCATTTGTGAAGGTCAAAAAATAATGATACCTGCCGCGAGCCTCAACACTCATCGGACTGCATACATCAGTATGTATTATTTCCAACAAGTCTGTTGCTCGCTCCATTGTTCCGGAGAACGGAGTCTTAGCCATCTTGCCCATGAGGCATGGTTCGCAAATATCAAGTGATTCCAAAAGCCCACCAGCATGGATTTTCTTCATGCTTTTACACCAATATGACCTAAACGGCAGTGCCACAAATAAGTTTCACTATCGTTATTAACTTTGCATCTTTTGGCTTCAATATTATGAATATGTGTATCACTACGATCGAGATTCAATAAACCATTCACCTTGGGTGTATGACCACAGAAAGTTTTATTCATGTAAACAGAATAACAATTATTCTTTGACTTAAATGAATATCTGTATTACAATAAACACGATCCAATCATATTATACTCAACGCAAACACCAAATAACATTTATTTTAGGTTCAACACTAATCCAGAAGGTAAAGGGAGTGTGAGATGGTGATGTTATCAACCTTGGAATCATTTCCAACACACATCGTCACCTCGTCCTCAACTAGTCTTTGTTTATTTTGCAACTCCCGTTTCGAGTTACTACTCTTAGTAACTGAACTAGTATCAAATACCGAGGGTTTTGCTATAAACACTAGTAAAGTACACATCAATAACATGTTTATCAAATATATCTTTGTTCACTTTGCCATCCTTCTTATCCGCCAAGTATCTAGGGCAGTTCCACTTCCAGTGACCATTTCCTTTGCAGTAGAAGTACTCAGTTTCAGGCTTGGGTCTAGCTTTGGGCTTCTTCATGGGAGTGAGAACTTGCTTGCCATTCTTCTTGAAGTTCCCCTTCTTCCTTTTGCCCTTTTCTTGAAACTAGTGGTCTTGTCAACCATCAACACTTGATGCTTTTCTTGATTTCTACCTTCGTCGATTTCAGCATCACGAAGAGCTTCAGAATCGTTTTTGTTAACCCTTGCATATCATAGTTTATCACGAAGTTCTAGTAACTTGGTGATAGTGATTGGAGAACTTTGTCAATCACTATCTTATCTGGAAGATTAACTCCCACTTGATTCAAGTCATTGTAGTACTCAGACATTCTGAGCACATGCTCACTAGCTGAGTTATTCTCCTCCATCTTGTAGGCAAAGTACTGGCAGAGGTCTCTATACCTCTTGACACGGGCATGAGTATGAGATAACAATTTCAACTCTTGGAACATCTTCTATGATCCATGGCGTTCAAAACATTTTTGAAGTCCCAGTTCTAAGCCGTAAAGCATGGTGCACTAAACTATCAAGTAGTCATCATACCGAGCTTGTCAAACGTTCATAACGTCTGCATCTGCTCCTGCAATAGGTCTGTCACCTAGCGATGCATCAAGGACATAATTCTTCTGTGCAGCAATGAGGATAATCCTCAGATCACGGACCTAGTCTGCATCATTGCTACTATCATCTTTCAACATAGTTTTTCTCTAGGAACATATCAAAAAATAAATAGGGAGCTACATCGCAAGCTATTGATCTACAACATAGATATGCAAATACTATCAGGACTAAGTTCATGATAAATTAAGGTTCAATTAATCATATTACTTAAGAACTCCCACTTAGATAGACATCCCCCTAGTCATCTAAATGACCACGTGATCCAAATCAACTAAACCATGTCCGATCATCACGTGAGATGGAGTAGTTTTCAATGGTGAACATCACTATGTTGATCATATCTACTATATGATTCACGCTCGACCTCTCGGTCTCCAGTGTTTCGAGGCCATATCTGCATATGCTAGTGTAACACCCACGATGCATTTATGGTTCCTCGGTTAACCGTTGGAGTATCAAACGGACTCCAAATGGCACGAAACTTGACAAGCGGTCTACCGGTGGTGTACCAAGGCCGCTTGGCAAATCTCGGTCCATTCCGAGAATGTTTAACACCCGCACACGAAAAGAGGCAAAATAGGACGCCGGAGGACGTAGGAGTGCCGGATTGCAAAACGGACAACGGGGAAAATGCTCGGATGCATGAGACAAACACGTATGCGAATGCGATGCACATGATGACATGATATGATATGCATGACATGAACAAAATGCAAAACGAAGACGAAACCCAACCACGAGGGAATATCATAACTTAGAGCCGAAAATGGCAAGAGTTGGAATACAAATATGGCAAGTTACATACGGGGTGTTACAACACTCCACCACTACGAAAGGATCTCGTCCTGAGATCTAGGATTGAAAGAACTCCGGATATTCGGAACAAAGGTGGTCCTCGCGTTCCCAGGTGGCTTCTCGGTCGGAATGATGTGACCACTTCACTTTCAGGAATTTGATAGACTTGTTGCGAGTCTTGCGCTCAGTTTCTTCAAGGATAGCAACGGGATGCTCATGATAAGACATGTCTTCTTGGAGATCAATCTCTTCGAAGTTGATGGTGCGGTCAGGAGTCTTGAAACACTTGCGAAGCTGAGACACGTGAAACACGTCGTGCACGTTTGCAAAGTTGAATTGAAGCTCAAGTTGATAGGTGAGATCGCCTCTTTTGCCAATGATCTTGAAAGGACCCACGTATCTAGGGGCAAGCTTCCCTTTGATACCGAAGCAATGAGTACCTTTCATTGGAGAGACGTGGAGGTAGACATGGTCTCCTATCTCGAAAGCCAAGTCACGATGCTTGCTATCATAGTAACTCTTCTGGCGCGATTGCGCGGCTTTGAGATTTTCACGAATGACTTTACACATTTCTTCAGCCTCTGTGATTAAGTCATTGCCAAGAAGTTGGCGTTCACCAGTCTCTGACTAGTTAAGAGGAGTACGACACTTTCTGCCATAGAGAATCTTGAATGGGGCCTTGCCCGAACTCGCTTGGAAGCTGTTGTTGTAGGAGAACTCGGCATATGGAAGACAATCTTCCCACTTCATACTAAAAGAAATGACACAAGCCCTGAGCATATCTTCAAGAATTTGACTAACTCGCTCGACTTGTCCACTAGTTTGAGGATGGAAGGCTGTGCTGAAGCGAATGTTGGTGTCCATAGCCTTTTGGAAGGAGTCCCAGAACTTAGAGGTGAAGATGCTTCCACGATCTGAAGATATCAACTGCGGAATGTCGTGCAAAGAGACAATCCTGGAGGTATATAGCTCTGCCAGCTGGTCATTGGTGTTCTGCTTTCACTCTTCTGCAGACATCACATTCATTCACGAACTAAGCAATCTCTCGCTTCATTCGAGTCCACCAATACGACTGCTTGAGGTCATGGTACATCTTTGTACTTCCAGGATGAATAGATAGGAGTGAATTGTGAGCCTCGTTCATAATGACTTTACGAAGGTCACCTTTAGGAACAACAATTCGATCCTCGAAGAATAGAGTATCTTTGTCATCAAGGCGATAGCACTTGTACTTGGGTTGACTCTTGGCAATACCATTCTTCACCTTCTTCACCATTGCATCAAGAAGTTGAGCCTCACGAATTTGATCTTCCAAAGTAGGAGAGACTTGGAGGTTGGCAAGGAATCCTTGAGGAACAACTTGGAGATTAAGTTTGCGGAAAGCTTCACAAAGGTCCGGTTGGAAAGGCTTGAGAATCAAACTATTGCAGTAAGCCTTCCTGCTCAAAGCGTATGCAATGACATTGGCCTTTCCTGGAGTATATTTAATACTCAGATTATACTCTTGAATCATTTCGACCCAACGAGTTTGCCTGAGGTTGAGGTTGGGCTGAGTGAAGATGTACTTGAGGCTCTTATGATCAGTGAAGATGTCCACTTTCCTTCCCAACAAGAGATGTCTCCATGTTAAAAGAGCATGGACCACTGCCGCCAACTCGAGGTCATGAGTGGGGTAGTTCTTTTCATTGGGCTTCAACTGGCGAGAGGTATAGACCACAACTTTCTTCTCTTGCATTAACACAACACCGAGACCTTGCAGGGAAGCATCACAGAAAACCTCGAATGGTTTGGATTCATCAGGAGGAGTCAGAACTGGAGCTGTGACTAACTTCTCTTTGAGGGTGTTGAAAGCGATGTCACATTCAGGCGTCCAGACATACTTCACATGCTTCTGGAGGAGGTTGGAAAGAGGCTTTGCAATCTTAGAGAAATTCTCAATTCCCAAGAAAGTTGTGGAGCTACTTCACATTCTGAGGCGGTTCCCAATTCACAATTGCAGACACCTTCTCAGGATTAACAGCTATGCCCTTGGCGGAGATGATATGCCCAAGGTAGAGAACCTCATCGAGCCAAAACTCACACTTTGAAAACTTCGCATAGAACTGATGTTCTCTGAGTTTGTCCAGCACCAATCTCAAATGCTTGGCATGATCCTCCTTGTTCTTGGAAAAACCAAAAAATCATCGAGATACACCAAGACGAAATCATTTGTGTAGGGGTTGAAGATGAAGTTCATCATGCGAGACAACGTTGGAGGAGCATTTACAAGGCCGAAAGACATGACAGTGTATTCATAGGAACCATAGCTTGTTCTGAATGCTGTCTTGGGGATATCTTGTTCATGAATGCGAATCTGATGATAGCCCATACAGAGGTCAAGCTTGGAGAATACTTGAGCACCTTTGAGTTGTTCGAATAGCTCATTGATGTTGGGAAGTGGGTACTTGTTCTTTATGGTCTTCTTGTTCAATGGGCGGTAGTCGACACAAAGTCGGTCCGTGCCACCCTTCTTCTTGACAAAAAGAACACCACAACCCCATGGAGAAGAACTCGGTCGGAACAGACCCATACGCTCTTGTATATCGAGTTGTTTCTTCAGCTCCTTCAACTCTTCTGGTCCAAGTTTTTAAGGACGTTTGCAAACAGGTTCCGTGCCAGGCTCAAGATCAATGACGAATTCAACTGGCCGGCAAGGAGGCATTCCGGGAAGCTCTTCTGGAAAGACATCTTGATATTCACAAACGACTGGAATCTGAGAGATGGTATTCAACTCGCCCTTCTCATTGAGAGAAAACAGTCGAATGGTATCATCACGAGCGGCATAGATGATCACATCATCAGACAAGTGTGTCAATTGAATCTGCCTGGCAGCACAATCAAGCTGAGCCTTGTGCTTAGAAAGCCAGTCCATGCCAAGAATTAGATCAATATCCGAGTTACCCAGAACAATTGGAGAGGACAGAAATTTATGGTCGCCCATCTTGGTAGAAACATCCAGAACCATATAGCTTGCGTTCATGAATTTACCCAGAGAGACAACTGATAATTGCCTAGGCAAATCTTGGAAAGGCAACTCATGCTTAGATGCAAATGGTCTTGAAATGAAACAATGCGATGCATGATACATCTCCAACGTATCTATAATTTTTGATTGTTCCATGCTTTATATTATCAACCTTAGATGTTTTATATGCATTTATATGCTATTTTATATGATCTTTGGGACTAACCTATGAACCTAGAGCCCAATGTTAGTTTCTGTTTTTCCTTATTTTAGAGTATCGCAGAAAAGGAAAATCAAACGGAGTCCAATTGACCTGAAACTTCACGGAACTTATTTTTGGAAGGAAAGCAACCGGGAGACTTGGAGTCTACGTCAAGGAAGCTTCGAGGAGGCCACGAGGTAGGGGGGCGCGCCCACCCCCTGGGCGCGCCCTCCACCCTCGTGGGCCCCTTGTGGCCCCCCTGACGTACTTCTTCCGCCTATATATCTCCATATACCCTAAGAACATTCGAGAGCACAATAGATCGGGAGTTCCACCGCCAGAAGCCTCCGTAGCCACCGAAAGCCAATCTAGACCCATTCAGGCACCCTGCCAGAGGGGGCAATCCCTCTCCGGTGGCCATCTTCATCATCCCGGTGCTCTCCATGACGAGGAGGGAGTAGTTCTCCCTCGGGGCTGAGGGTATGTACCAGTAGCTATGTGTTTGATCTCTCTCTCTCGTGTTCTTGAGGTGATACGATCTTGATGTATCGCGAGCTTTGCTATTATAATTGGATCTTATGATGTTTTCTCTCCCCCTCTACTCTCTTGTAATGGATTGAGTTTCCCCTTTGAAGTTATCTTATCGGATTGAGTCTTTAAAGATTTGAGAACACTTGATGTATGTCTTGCCGTGCGTATCTTCACTTGATGTATGTTTTGGTGACCAACTTGCGGGTTCTTCCCATGAACCTATGCATAGGGGTTGGCACACGTTTTCGTCGTGATTCTCCGGTAGAAACTTTGGGGCACTCTTTGAGGTTCTATGTGTTGGTTGAATAGATGAATCTGAGATTGTGTGACGCATATCGTATAATCATACCCACGGATACTTGAGGTGACATTGGAATATCTAGGTGACATTAGGGTTTTGCTTGATTTGTGTCTTAAGGTGTTATTCTAGTACGAACTCTAGGGCTGTTTGTGACACTTATAGGAATAGCCCAACGGATTGATTGGAAAGAATAACTTTGAGGTGGTTTCGTACCCTACCATAATCTCTTCGTTTGTTCTCCGCTATTAGTGACTTTGGAGTGACTCTTTGTTACATGTTGAGGGATAGTTATGTGATCCAATTATGTTATTATTGTTGAGGGAACTTGCACTAGCGAAAGTATGAACCCTAGGCCTTGTTTCAACACATTGCAATACCGTTTGTGCTCACTTTTATCATTAGTTACCTTGCTGTTTTTATATTTTCAGATTACAAAAACCATCATCTACCATCCATATACCAATCACCATCTCTTCGCCGAACTAGTGCACCTATACAATTTACCATTGTATTGGGTGTGTTGGGGACACAAGAGACTCTTTGTTATTTGGTTGCAGGGTTGCTTGAGAGAGACCATCTTCATCCTACGCCTCCTACGGATTGATAAACCTTAGGTCATCAACTTGAGGGAAATGTGCTACTGTCCTACAAACCTCTGCACTTGGAGGCCCAACAACGTCTACAAGAAGAAGGTTGTGTAGTAGACATCAAGCTCTTTTCTGGCGCCGTTGTCGGGGAGGTGAGTGCTTGAAGGTATATCTTTAGATCTTGCAATCGAGTCTTTTAGTTTCTTGTTTTATCACTAGTTTAGTCTATAAAAGAAAACTATATAAAAAATGGAATTGAGTCTACCTCATACGCTTCATCTTTTTAATATCTTTCGTGAGTATGATGGAAAGAAAAATTGTGCTCAAATACTAGAAGAAGAATTACATAGAATGCTTGGCATAAAATATGTGAATGATGAGCATGATTGCAATGTTGTTAGTACGAATTCTTTGAATATCCATGATACTAATGATGATTGCACTAGTTATGATGAAAATGTCTCCTATAAACATGTCAATTTTTGTGGAGTGCATTGGGTTTGTAAGTACACACCAAAAAGGGAATATAGATATTGCAAGAAGCATAAGTACTTAGAAACTAAATTGTTGCAAGAAATACTAGATGATTGTGCTGAAAATTTAAATTTTCTTGGCCGTACTTGTGGACTTTGCAATGAACAGGGTCATTTAGCTATCCCATGCAAATTGTTCCATGATCTAATCGTGTCCAAAAATTGTGATGACTTGATTTCCCTTGCACATTATAATGAACTTAGTTTGCTTATGGGCTACAAAGAAATGAAACGTATAACTAAGGATATTCCAAATCTTGCCCTTGATAGAGTTCTTCATTTTGATCTAGAGGAAATTTATATGTATTGTGCAGTAAATTGCATTGAAAATCCTTATATTGCCAACTACATAAAGAAAAGAAAACAAATAGAAGATGAAGAGAATACTAATGAAAGGGAAGAGACTTCCCAATATCCTCCTATTATTTCTTATGATGAATCAGGTAACGAGGAGGAGCCTCCTATTCAACCAATCTCATTAATAAGGAGCTCCAAAAAGACGATTGAACCCACACATGATGTCATGAAGAAGAAGAAGAAGAGAAAATGGAAGAGAGGTAAAAAGATATCTTCCCCAAATAATGCTGCTCCCATTACTATTGTGCCTCATGAAAATATAATTGTGGAAGATAATGATACTTCTTATGATCTTGAAAATCTTTTTGGCACTTGCTTGGAAGAACATGATAATTGCTATACTATTGGTGCTATCCATACTATTAATGATGAGAGTGATTATGCTTATGATATGAAAAGGCCCAAGCTTGGGGATGCTATGTTTGATGAAGATGATGTTTTTGAGAATATATTTGCTGCAATTAATGTTTGTCCCAAGCTTGGGGAAGCTATGTTTAATGACAATATTTTTAGTCTCCCAAGTTTTGACATGCAAATTTATAATGATGATAGCATGCCTCCTACCTATGATGATTATTGTCATGATACTTATGCTATAAAAAGTAGTGATTATATTTATAAAACTTGTCATGATTATGATTATCCTTTTTCTGAACATTACTCTTTTAATGTGGAAACAATTTATAGTATTCGAGTCTCTTATGATACTCCCACTATTCCGAATGAGAAGAATCTTGCTTATGTGGAGAGTAATAAAAATTCTATGCTTATAGATCATGAAAAGAATGCTTTATGTGATAGTTATATTGTTGAATTCATTCATGATACTACTGAAAATTATTATTAGGAGGAACATATGCTTGTAGGAATTGCAATAATATCAAGTTTCCTTTCTATGCGCTTAAAATCTTAAAGTTATGCTTGTTTTGCTTTCCTATGTCTACCCCCCTAGGAGCATGCGCGTAGTACTTTGTTTCGATAACTAATAGATTTTTGCAATAAGTATGTGAGTTCTTTATGACTAATGTTGAGTCCATGGATTATACGCACTCTCACCCTTCCACCATTGCTAGCCTCTCTAGTACCGGGCAAATTTCGCCGGTACCATAAACCCACCATTTACCTTCCTCAAAACAGACACCATACCTACCTATTATGGCATTTCCATAGCCATCCCGAGATATATTGCCATGCAACTTACCACCGTTCCGTTTATTATGACACGCTTCATCATTGTCATACTGCTTTGCATGATCATGTAGTTGACATCGTATTTGTAGCAAAGCCGCCATTCATAATTCTTTCATACATCTCACTCATGAGTCATTGCACATCCCGGTACACCGCCGGAGGCATTCATATAGAGTCATATTTTGTTCTAAGTACCGAGTTGTAATTCCTGAGTTGTAAGTAAAAAGAAGTGTGATGATCATCATTATTAGAGCATTGTCCCAGTGAGGAAAGGATGATGGAGACTATGATTCCCCCACAAGTCGGGATGAGACTCCGGACAAAAATAAATAAATAAAAGAGGCCAAAGAAGCCCAAATAAAAAAAAGAGAAAAGATACCATAAAAAAGAGAAAGGCCCAAATAAAAAAAATAAAAAAATGAGAGAAAAAGAGAGAAGGGGCAATGCTACTATCCTTTTACCACACTTGTGCTTCAAAGTAGCACCATGATCTTCATGATAGAGAGTCTCCTATGTTGTTACTTTCATATACTAGTAGGAATCTTTCATTATAGAACTTGGCTTGTATATTCCAATGATGGGCTTCCTCAAAATGCCCTAGGTCTTTGTGAGCAAGCGAGTTGGATGCACACCCATTAGTTTCTTTTGTTGAGCTTTCATACACTTATAGCTCTAGTGCATCCGTTGCATGGCAATCCCTACTCACTCACATTGATATCTATTGATGGGCATCTCCATAGCCCGTTGATACGCCTAGTTGATGTGATATTGTCTTCTCCTTTTTGTCTTCTCCACAACCACCATTCTATTCCACATATAGTGCTATATCCATGGCTCACGCTCATATATTGCGTGAAGATTGAAAAAGTTTGAGAACATCAAAAGTATGAAACAATTTCTTGGCTTGTCATCGGGGTTGTGCATGATTTAAATATTTTGTGTCGTGAAGATGGAGCATAGCCAGACTATATGATTTTGTAGGGATAGCTCTCTTTGGCCATGTTATTTTGAGAAGACATGATTACTTGGTTAGTATGCTTGAAGTATTATTATTTTTATGTCAATATTAAAATTTTGTCTTGAATCTTATGGATCTGAACATTCATGCCACAATAAAGAAGAATTACCTAGAGAAATATGTTAGATAGCATTCCACATCAAAAATTCTGTTTTTATCATTTACCTACTCGAGGACGAGCAAGAATTAAGCTTGGGGATGCTGATACGTCTCCAACGTATCTATAATTTTTGATTGTTCCATGGTATTATATTATCAACCTTGGATGTTTTATATGCATTTATATGCTATTTTATATGATTTTGGGGTCTAACCTATTAACCTAGAGCCCAGTGCCAGTTTCTGTTTTTCCTTGTTTTAGAGTATCGCAGAAAAGGAAAATCAAACGGAGTCCAATTGACCTGAAACTTCACGGAACTTATTTTTGGAAGGAAAGCAACCTGGGAGACTTGGAGTCTACGTAAAGGAAGCTTCGAGGAGGCCACGAGGTAGGGGGGCGCGCCCACCTCCCTAGGCGTGCCCTCCACCCTCGTGGGCCCCTCGTGGCCACCCTGACGTACTTCTTCCGCCTATATATCTCCATATACCCTAAAAAGATTCGAGAGCACAATAGATCGGGAGTTCCGCCGCCAGAAGCCTCCGTAGCCACCAAAAGCCAATCTAGACCCGTTCCGGCACACTGCCGGAGCGGGCAATCCCTCTCCGGTGGCCATCTTCATCATCCCGGTGCTCTCCATGACGAGGAGGGAGTAGTTCTCCCTCAGGGTTGAGGGTATGTACTAGTAGCTATGTGTTTGATCTCTCTCTCTCTCGTGTTCTTGAGGTGATACGATCTTGATGTATCGCGAGCTTTGCTATTATAGTTGGATCTTATGATGTTTTCTCTCCCCCTCTACTCTCTTGTAATGGATTGAGTTTCCCCTTTGAAGTTATCTTATCGGATTGAGTCTTTAAAGATTTGAGAACACTTGATGTATGTCTTGCCGTGTGTATCTGTGGTGACAATGGGATATCACGTGATTCACTTGGTGTATGTTTTGGTGACCAACTTGCGGGTTCCGCCCATGAACCTATGCATAGGGGTTGGCACACGTTTTCGTCGTGATTCTCCGGTAGAAACTTTGGGGCACTCTTTGAGGTTCTATGTGTTGGTTGAATAGATGAATCTGAGATTGTGTGACGCATATCGTATAATCATACCCACGGATACTTGAGGTGACATTGGAGTATCTAGGTGACATTAGGGTTTTGATTGATTTGTGTCTTAAGGTGTTATTCGAGTACGAACTCTAGGGCTGTTTGTGACACTTATAGGAATAGCCCAACAGATTGATTGGAAAGAATAACTTTGAGGTGGTTTCGTACCCTACCATAATCTCTTCGTTTGTTCTCCGCTATTAGTGACTTTGGAGTGACTCTTTGTTGCATGTTGAGGGATAGTTATGTGATCCAATTATGTTATTATTATTGAGGGAACTTGCACTAGCGAAAGTATGAACCCTAGGCCTTGTTTCAACACATTGCAATACCGTTTGTGCTCACTTTTATCATTAGTTACCTTGCTGTTTTTATATTTTCAGATTACAAAAACCATTATCTACCATCCATATACCAATCACCATCTCTTCGCCGAACTAGTGCACCTATACAATTTACCATTGTATTGGGTGTGTTGGGGACACAAGAGACTCTTTGTTATTTGGTTGCAGGGTTGCTTGAGAGAGACCATCTTCATCCTTTGCCTCCTACGGATTGATAAACCTTAGGTCATCCACTTGAGGGAAATTTGCTACTGTCCTACAAACCTATGCACTTGGAGGCCCAACAATGTCTATAAGAAGAAGGTTGTGTAGTAGACATCAATGCACCAGTATCAAAAAGGACTTTTGTAGGTATATCATTAACAGGAACATTACCCATGATCACTTCTGAAGAGTCCTCTGCCTGAGTTGCGTTCATCAAGTTGATCTTGGGATTATGCTTGACCACTACATTACTGGCAGATCTCATAGGAGGAGGAGGCGGAAGGCGCCTCTGGTTGAAGCATTTGTTCGCATAGTGCCCCTTCTGCTGACACTTGTTGCACGTAACCTCTGAGAGCGGCCGGTGATACAGAGCACTTGATCTTGGAGCATGAGACGAAGCTTTGTTCTGATAGCCTGGGTTGGGTGGGTGGGAAGATCCATTGCCACCTTTGCTCTTCTGCTGATAAGGCTGACGGAACAGAGGAGGAGGAGGCAACCAAAACTTTTGCTGCTTAGCTCCCACTTGAGTTGAAGAAGAAGAAGAAGGAGGAGTTGCATCCCTGACTCTCTTCTTAGATGCATCACACTTGAGCTGAGCGGCCTCTTGCTTAAGTGCCATGTTGTAGAAATCATCATACTTGGTCGGCTCAAAAAGCACAAGAGCTAGTTGCTGATCTTCTCTGAGGCCACCTCTGAATTGATAAATCATGCTCTTCTCATCAGGGGCGTCTTGTTTGGCGAAGCGAGCGAGCCTCTGGAACATGATGTTGTATTGGTAAACAGACAAGCTGCCTTGCTTCAGATTGCGGAACTCCTCGCTCTTACTCTCAAAAACACTTTGAGGAATGTGGTGAGCTTTGAAATCTCGGCGGAAATCATCCCACTAAAGTTTTGCAAATGTGAGTTTTGGTTGAAGGAAGTTGGCTTTCTCGGACACGTTATATCCGGAGAAGGTATAGCAGTAGATCCCACTAAAGTTGATACCGTGACCAATTGGGAAGCGCCAACAACATTTGGAGAGATCCGGAGTTTTCTGGGACTCGCAGGATACTACCGGAGATTCATTGAGAATTTCTCTAAGATTGCGAAGCCTATGACGGAGTTGTTGAAGAAGGATACCAAGTTCAAATGGACCGAGGAGTGTGAGGCAAGTTTCCAGGAGTTGAAGAAACGGTTGTTTACATCACCCGTGTTGATTTTGCCAGATCAGACCAAGGATTATGAGGTGTATTGCGACGCTTCACATCGAGGACTTGGAGCAGTACTTGTGCAAGAAGAAAGAGTTGTTTCATATGCCTCACGACAGCTTAAGTCTCATGAGTTATATTATGCTACGCATGATTTGGAGTTAGCAGCCGTAGTGCATGCATTGAAAACTTGGAGACACTTTCTCATTGGAAACCATTGTGAGGTGTACACGGATCACAAGAGTTTGAAGTATATTTTCACGCAGAAAGAGTTGAATCTCAGGCAAAGAAGATGGTTGGAGCTCATCAAGGATTATGATATAAGATTACATTATCACCCCGGAAAGGCTAACGTAGTAGCTGATGCATTGAGCCGTAAAAGCCATGTCAACACCTTAATGACGGGAGATTTACCAAGGGAGTTAACTGAAAATCTTCGTGAGCTATGTTTGGAGATAGTTCCGAGAGAATATGTAGCAGCATTGGAGATTCAGTCTACCTTGATGGATAAGATCAGAGAAGCTCAAAGGACTGACAAGGAGATTGCCTCTATTAAGGAGAAAATGAGCAAAGGAAAAGCTAAGGGATTTCGTGAGGATGAGCACAATACCCTATGGTTTGAAGACCGTGTTTATGTGCCTAATGATTCGAAGATTAGGAAGTTAATTCTGCAAGAGGCACATGATTCACCATATTCGATTGACCCAGGAAATACCAAGATGTATTTGGATTTGAAGGATACTTTCTGGTGGACTGGAATGAAGAAGGATATTGCGGAGTATGTAGCAGTTTCTGATGTATGTCAGAGAGTAAAGGCAGAGCATCAGAAGCCAGCAGGATTGCTACAGCCATTGCCGATACCCGAATGGAAGTGGGATAAGTTAGGCATGGATTTTATTATGGGTTTACCCAGAACTCGTTCAGGCTATGACTCAATATGGGTTGTAGTCAATCGTTTGACAAAGGTAGCTCATTTTATTCCAGTGAAGACTACCTATACCAGTGCAAAGTTGGCAAAGATATACATGACCAGAATCGTATGTCTGCATAGAGTTCCAAGGAGCATTGTATCAGATAGAGGAACCCAATTCACCTCAAAGTTCTGGAATTAGTTGCATGAAACTTTGGGTACCAGACTAGAGTTTAGTGCAGCTTTCCATCCGCAGACAGATGGACAGGCCGAGCAAGTCAATCAGATTTTGGAGGATATGTTAAGAGCTTGTGCGCTAGATTACGGATCTAGTTGGGACGAGAATTTGCCATATGCCGAGTTCTCTTACAACAACAGTTATCAATCCAGTTCGAAGATGGCCCCTTTCGAATCCTTGTACGGAAGGAGGTGCAGGACCCCATTGTCTTGGGATGAAGTTGGAGACCGTCAGTTGTTTGGACCGGATCTGATTAAGGAGTCTGAACAGAAGGTGAAATTGATTCGCGATAGGCTCAAGGTAGCCCAGTCCAGGCAGAAGAGCTACGCAGATTCAAAATGCAAGGAGACAGTTTACGTAGTCGGAGACTGAGTTTATCTTCGAGTATCTCCACTTCGAGGAGTTAAGCGCTTTGGAGTTAAGGGAAAGTTAGCGCCACGTTTTGTAGGCCCATACAATGTTTTGGAACGTATGGGAGAAGTAGCCTACAAGTTGGAATTGCCCGAAGGATTGTCAGGAGTTCACGACGTGTTCCACGTTTCCCAGTTGAAGAAGTGCCACGCAGAGATGGCTGACATACTGCTGAGAGATACAGTGCCACTGGAAGCAATACAGTTGGACCATGATTTGACCTGTGAGGAGAAACCAGTGAAGATTCTAGAGTATGCCGGTCGAGTCACCCGCAGCAAGGTTATTAGGTTTTGCAAAGTTCAGTGGAGCCACCACACGGAGGATGAAGCCACCTGGGAACGAGAGGAAGAATTGCTGAAGGACCACCCTCACCTATTTTCTAGCCAACCCGAATCTCGAGGGCGAGATTCATCTTAAGGGGGGTAGGTTTGTAACATCCCAAATTTTCAATTCGGAATGTTATACATTAGATCATCATTGCATATCATATTTTATTGCTTTTGGTGGATCCTAGAAATTCTACGCAACTCAAGGACCCTCGGAGAGAGTTGGGGATTTCATTATTTTCAAATTTGAGTTTTTCTCAAATTTTGAAAATAGGATCATTTGATTTTATTTATTTTATCTTCAATTATTTCTATTATCAAAATATGAGAGAGGGAATAAAATGACTTTCCCAAAAATAAAGAAATATTGAGGATTTAATAAAAAAATCAAATAAGGTTTTATTTTGGTTTTATTTGCTATTTTATATGAATTTAGGAAAAATTGCACGTTTTCAAAAATTGCATTTAGAGCCAAAAAATGTTCATCCTATTCTATATATTTTATTTAGACGGAGAAAATTTATTTTGGCATTTTTAGATTTTTATTTATTTTTCTAGAATTTTTTTAGGCGCAGCAAAATTGTTTAAAAAAAACCCTGCCCGACTGTGCCAAGGGCCAAGCCGAGCTAGGCCGGCCCAAGCTGCCGCCGCCTTCGCCGCTCGTGCAGCCGCCGGACTCGGGAGTCCGATCCCGAGCCGCCGCCGCCCGTCGGCCCCTTCCCCAAGCCATGGCCGCCCCCCTTTATAACCCCACCTGGAGCCCCGAGCCGCCACCCCACGCCGCCCCGCGCCGCCTACCGCTGCCGCGCCGCCGCAAGCCGCCACCGCCCCGCCGCCTCGCGCCTGCCGCCGCCCCACGCCGCCCGGAGCCGCCGCCCCGCCGCCTCGCGCCACCCGCCGCCCCGCCGGAGCCTCGCCGGAGCGCCGCTGTTGAGGTAGCCGCCGGCTGGTTTTTGAGAAAAAGCCGTTCCGGTTTTTTTGAAAACCCTAGCTTTTTTTAAATAGATCGATTTTGCTCCATTTTATTTGTTTAGCGAGCGCCCGCTCGTCCGTTCGTTTTAACGAACGCGCTTTTCGTTTAGTTCCTGTTAATGAACGTTCGTTCGTTAACCTGTTCGTCGTTTTTCTTTTTCTCGGATTAAATCCGCGATTTTCCGATCGCGATCTCTGATCCGATGTTCGTTTTAGTTTAACTTTTCGCTCGTTTATCGGAATCAGGCGATTCAAGCGCCTGGAGTTTCGTCTCGAAACCCTCTTTCCGTTTAACCAACTCAAACAAGTTTCTGCCACTGTAAAAATTGCCCTAGGTCCAGAATAGTAAACGAAGCTTGTTTCTTTTGCCGTTTGTCTTTCGTTGCCTCGTTCGTTTTGATTCTTTTTGCCAACCGGAGTTCTTAAGTTGAACTTTTTTGGTTAGATCTCTTACTCGTGTTTTACCTGTGCATTAGTTGAGTACTTATTGTGTGCTTGTTTGTTTGCGATAGAGTACCCGGAGTGCGCCGCTTGCTACTTCGAATCGCTAGGTTTCCCGGATCATCAGCAAGGTAAGTAACACTTTGATCATATCTCCTACTACCCAGTTTTATTGCATTAGATCAATCCTCACACATTGCATGATTAGGATCTAATTAAATTGTGGGTTTGGGGAGTAGTTGAGGTAAAACCTATTACCTGTTTATTATCAAACCTTTGGGGGTTACTCTACGTTTGCTTATTATTGCTATGCTATGCTAGTAGACGTGGATTGGGTGAGTGTATCCATAACAGATGTGAGATTGTTAATTAATGGTTTATTTAAGGTGGCAACCTAAACACACATTTGGGTGGATTGAGGCACCTGGGTATTCCAGCGATTGCCTGTTGTCTTTTGGGCCGCCACCCAGGCTCAATGGGATCATGAGATTATTCATGCTAGAAACTTCCGTGTGCAGCCACAAGCTACTATGGGCTCTAGCATAGTTAACTAAGTTGTGCGAACTCTTACAGTGGTAGACTAGCATATGTAGGGGATGTAGGTTGGTACGGCTACCCGTTCGTAAGGTGCTAGCGCTTCTGAAAGACTATGTCTCGGTCATCCATTTCTCAAACACCTTGTAGTGAGAGAAATCCAACGGAGGGGATCGGGTCTTGTGGGGAAAAGTGCGCAAACCTCTGCAGAGTGTATAAACTAATCATGGTTAGTCGTGTCCCCGGTTATGGACATCTTGAGTATCTAGTACCTGGATTATCATGTGAATCTCATCATGTTACTCTAATTAATTTTGTCGGGTTTTAATGATGTTGCTTAATTGGGATTGAGAATGCTGTCAACCATTCTCAATGTTTAACAACTACCATGATAGTTAAATAAAATTTATTCCTTTGCAGTAGGGAAAATTTGGCTTTATGCAAAACTGTAACCATAGAGCTTTCCACCAGCCATATATGCATATAGAATAGCCATATTCTTTTATTACTCTCTATATGTGTTACATTGCCAGCATATTCCATGTGCTGACCCGTTTCGGCCTGCAACGTTAATGTTGCAGACTTTTCAGACGACGATTAAGGTGCCTTAGGTCGTGGTTCTATACTCAGTGATGCCGTTGGAGTTGATGGACTCACTTATCTTCCAAGCCTTCCGCTGTTATCGTTATTAGATGGCCTTAGGCCATATTTATTGTAATAAGTTCTCTTTTGAGACACTCGATGTAATAAGTGTGTGATTGCTACTCTGTTATAAATCCTTCAAGTACTATGTGGGGTCAGCATTACTGATCCAGGGATGACACCTGAGCACAGAGATTGGACCGTTTGAGGTCTGGTCGCTACAAGATGGTATCAGAGCACACGCTAACTATAGGACACGACCACTAAGCTAAAGACCTAGATCACTACTCACTCTTCTCCTTCTGACCTCTCATCTTTTCTAATCTTTTAGGATGGCGGATGCAAGGAACAAGTTCACGCAACCGGATGAAGATACACCCTTTGGACGTCACTTGAAGGAAGTCACTAGATACCTGAACATAGGAGTACCAAGCTTCACCGGAACCTACAACGCCACTCTACCTGAAGAAGAGCGCTGGATGATTCAAGTTCAAGTTCCAGGAAGGACGTTCATGCCAGTCACTGAGCCCATAGAGTTTTCTTTTGATGCACCAACTTGGAATCTAGGAAAGAGCATGGCAGCTCACATCGTCATGGGATGCATTGGAGAAGTTTACCGCAATGATCTCAAGGATACCATCTACCAGATTTGTGGGCGCCGAGATGAGCACTGGGAGATGATCAGTACCAGGAAGGATAAATCAGTTGCAGCTTTTATACAGGAGTTAAACCAACACATTCGACGTTAGGAGAACCAGATGTGCGCCAACATGATAGATCTGAAGAAGGCGAGGACAAGAATCAAGGAACTGGAGGAAGAACTCAAGGCTACACGTGAAGATTATGAAGAGGAAATCGAAGTATTAGTGGAAAAGAATGACGATCTGGTCGAGAAGATTGGAATATTCATGGGAGGCCCTACACTAGTAGAAGAAGATGAAGAACCCAAGGAGATTCGCCTGGAAGACTACATCATCATCGATGACACCGACTCGGACCCAGATGATAGCGATGATGACTATGTTGATGAAGCTGGAGCAGATATCATGGAGTCTGCAACCGAAGAATATTTCTAGTAGACCACCCCATCAGTAGTAGTAGTCCACCATGTAAATATAGTACTTCGAGGACTTTTGCGATAGTTAGATCGATTGTATGCCCTTGTTTGATTGATTGAATGAAGTGAATTGTTTACTTTTGTCTCATGTGCATATGGGTAGTGTTTTCTCTTTAGACCCCCTCTATTCTTAAATCTCATCTTTTCTAAACCCTCAGATGCCTCCGAGACGTGACCCCGGATTTACCTTCCCACCGGAGCTCACCCAGTTGATCCAGCAGCAGAACACGTTGATGCAGTTGCTAGTCCAGAATCAGAATCAGGGGAACAACAACAACAACCCACCACCACCACCACATGTTGATCACTTAGCCCGTTTTCTTAGGCTGAATCTGCCGGTGTTTTCCAGTAGCACCGACCGATAGTAGCAGATGATTGGCTCCGCAAGACAGCAAGAGAGTTGACCACGGCAGGATGCACAGATGCGGAAAAGGTGAAGTTTTCCGCACATCAGCTGGAAGGACCCACAACATCATGGTGGGAGAATTTCATAGCCACTTTCCCTGTCGACACTGTCACGTGGGACCAGTTTCAGCAGGCTTTTCGTACTGCCCATGTTTCAACAGGAGCTATGGCCATGAAGAAGTGAGAGTTTCGCAACTTGCGCCAAGGAGGACGGACAGTTGGCCAGTATGTGGGGGACTTCAGTAAGTTAGCACGTTATGCCCCAGATGACGTTGCTACGGATGCAGCTAAGCAGGAGAAATTTCTGGAAGGATTGAATGATGAGTTGAGCATGCAGTTGATGGTAGCAACCTTCAACAACTACCAGGAGTTGGTAGATCGTGCTCTCATGATTGAAGGGAAGCAGCAGCAGATTGAGAATCGCAAGCGGAAGTATGGAATAGGGAAGTACAATTCTGGAGCTCAGCAGAAGCCACGTTTTAGCCCTAGACCGGGAGGACATTCTTAGCATACCCATGGAGGAGGTAGCTCGCACAATCACAATGGCCCCAAGAATGGTAATGGGAATGGAGGAAGCAACGGCCAGAACCGCACCAACCCATCAACCCCAGCCAAGAAAGACCTGAGCAAAGTCACTTGCTTTAAGTGCCACAAGACCGGACATTATGCTAATGAATGTCCTGAATCCCATAATGGAAATGACAATGGAAGCTCTGGGAAGAAGCCGAACCCTTTCAACAGGGGACAGGTGAACCACGTTACTGTGGAGGAGGTTGAAGAGCAGCCCGATGCAGTAATAGGTAAGTTTTTGGTTAAGTCATTTACTACACTCGTTCTTTTGATACTGGTGCATCGCATTCATACATCTCAAGGGGATTTGTGGATAAGTATAACCTGTCAACCCAAGCCCTTAGGTCACCCATGTTAGTAACCTCGCCTAGAGCAGAGTATATGGCTAGTCTATGGTGTGATCGGTTACCACTAAGGATTGCTAACTACGTATTTCCCTCAGACCTAATAGTATTGGAATCTCAAGGATTGGATGTGATATTAGGCATGGATTGGTTATCAAAGTATGTAGGGAATATTGAGTGTGCCAGTAAGTCAATTTTGCTTACAACGCCAGAAGGAAGAAGGATCAAGTATGTATCCCGGCATGTGCCAAAGAGGACTCAAGTAAATTGTTTAACAGGAGTTGTGCAAGAGGAAGTACCAGTGGTGAAGGATTTCTCGGATGTATTTCCATAGGAATTGCTAGGCATGCCACCGGATAGAGATATTGAGTTTTTGATTGAGCTTTTGCCAGGCATAGAGCCAATATCAAAGAGACCATATAGGATGCCCGCAAAGGATTTGATTGAGATTAAGAAGCAGATTAAGGAGTTACTGGATAAAGGATATATTCGCCCAAGTTCTTCACCTTGGGGATCGCCAGTACTTCTAGTGGAGAAGAAGGATGGATCATTAAGGATGGTTGTTGATTATCGAGGATTGAATGAAGTAACCATCAAGAACAAGTACCCACTACCGATGATCAATGATCTGTTTGATCGATTGCAAGGAGCTAAGGTATTTTCAAAGATCGATCTGTGATCAGGATATCACCAGTTGAAGATTCGAGAACAGGATATACCTAAGACGGCTTTTACCACCAGGTATGGGATGTACGAGTATATTGTTATGTCATTTGGTCTGACTAACGCACCTGCATATTTTATGAACATGATGAACAAGGTGTTTATGGAGTTTCTGGATAAGTTCGTCGTAGTGTTCATTGATGATATCCTGGTTTACTCAAAGAATGAAGAGGAGCATAAGGAGCATTTGTGTTTGCTACTTGGAAAGCTCAGAGAACATCAAATATATGCCAAGTTTAGCAAATGTGAGTTTTGGTTGAAGGAAGTTGGATTTCTCAGACACGTTATATCCGGAGAAGGTATAGCAGTAGATCCCACTAAAGTTGATACCGTGACCAATTGGGAAGCGCCAACAACAGTTGGAGAGATCCAGAGTTTTCTAGGACTCGCAGGATACTACCGGAGATTCATTGAGAATTTCTCTAAGATTGCGAAGCCTATGACGGAGTTGTTGAAGAAGGATACCAAGTTCAAATGGACTGAGGAGTGTGAGGCTAGTTTCCAGGAGTTGAAGAAACGGTTGGTTACATCACCTGTGTTGATTTTGCCAGATCAGACCAAGGATTATGAGGTGTATTGCGACGCTTCACGTCGAGGACTTGGAGCAGTGCTTATGCAAGAAGGAAGAGTTGTTTCATATGCCTCACGACATCTTAAGCCTCATGAGTTAAATTATGCTACACATGATTTGGAGTTAGCAGCCATAGTCCATGCATTGAAAACTTGGAGACACTTTCTCATTGGAAACCATTGTGAGGTGTACACGGATCACAAGAGTTTGAAGTATATTTTCACGCAGAAAGAGTTGAATCTCAGGCAAAGAAGATGGTTGGAGCTCATCAAGGATTATGATATGAGATTACATTATCACCCGGGAAAGGCTCACGTAGTAGCTGACGCGTTGAGCCGTAAAAGCCATGTCAACACCTTAATGACGGGAGATTTACCAAGGGAGTTAACTAAAAATCTTCGTGAGCTATGTTTGGAGATAGTTCCGAGAGGATATGTAGCAGCATTGGAGATTCAGTCTACTTTGATGGATAAGATCAGAGAAGCTCAAAGGACTGGCAAGGAGATTGCCTCTATTAAGGAGAAAATGAGCAAAGGAAAAGCTAAGGGATTTCGTGAGGATGAGCACAATACCCTATGGTTTGAAGACCGTGTTTATGTGCCTAATGATTCGGAGATTAGGAAGTTAATTCTGCAAGAGGCACATCATTCACCATATTCGATTCACCTAGGAAATACCAAGATGTATTTGGATTTGAAGGATACTTTCTGGTGGACTGGAATGAAGAAGGATATTGCGGAGTATGTAGCAGTTTCTGATGTATGTCAGAGAGTAAAGGCAGAGCATCAGAAGCCAGCAGGATTGCTACAGCCATTGCCGATACCCGAATGGAAGTGGGATAAGTTAGGCATGGATTTTATTATGGGTTTACCCAGAACTCGTTCAGGCTATGACTCAATATGGGTTGTAGTCAATCGTTTGACAAAGGTAGCTCATTTTATTCCAGTGAAGACTACCTATACCAGTGCAAAGTTGGCAAAGATATACCTGACCAGAATCGTATGTCTGCATAGAGTTCCAAGGAGCATTGTATCAGATAGAGGAACCCAATTCACCTCAAAGTTCTGGAATTAGTTGCATGAAACTTTGGGTACCAGACTAGAGTTTAGTGCAACTTTCCATCCGCAGACAGATGGACAGACCGAGCGAGTCAATCAGATTTTGGAGGATATGTTAAGAGCTTGTGCGCTAGGTTGCGGATCTAGTTGGGACGAGAATTTGCCATATGCCGAGTTCTCTTACAACAACAGTTATCAATCCAGTTTGAAGACGATCCCTTTCGAAGCCTTGTACGGAAGGAGGTGCAGGACCCCATTGTCTTGGGATGAAGTTGGAGACCGTCAGTTGTTTGGACCGGATCTGATTAAGGAGTCTGAACAGAAGGTGAAATTGATTCGCGATAGGCTCAAGGTAGCCCAGTCCAGGCAGAAGAGCTACGTAGATTCAAAACGCAAGGAGACAGTTTACGAAGTTGGATACCAAGTTTATCTTCGAGTATCTCCACTTCGAGGAGTTAAGCGCTTTGGAGTTAAGGGAAAGTTAGCGCCATGTTTTGTAGGCCCATACAATGTTTTGGAACGTATGTGTAGGATCGAAAGTATGTCTAGAGGGGGGGGGTGATTAGACTACTTGACCAAATAAAAACTTAACCTTTTCCCAATTTTAGTTCTTGGCAGATTTTAGCTATTGTAGGACAAGTCAAGCAATCATCACACAATTCAAGCAAGCATGCAAAGAGTATATTGGCAGCGGAAAGTAAAGCATGCAACGTGCAAGAATGTAAAGGGAAGGGTTTGGAGAATTCAAACGCAATTGGAGACATGGATGTTTTTCCCGTGGTTCGGATAGGTGGTGCTATCCTACATCCACATTGATGGAGACTTCAACCCACGAAGGGTAACGGTTGCGCGAGTCCACGGAGGGCTCCACCCACAAAGGGTAACTGTTGCGCGAGTCCATGAAGGGCTCCACCCACGAAGGGTCCATGAAGAAGCAACCACCCACAAAGGGTCCACGAAGAAGCAACCACCCACAAAGGGTCCACGAAGAAGCAACCTTGTCTATCCCACCATGGCCATCGCCCACAAAGGACTTGCCTCACTAGCGGTAGATCTTTACGAACTAGGCGATCTCCATGCCCTTACAAACTCCTTGGTTCAACTCCACAATCTTGTCGGAGGCTCCCAAGTGACACCTAGCCAATCTAGGAGACACCACTCTCCAAGAAGTAACAAATGGTGTGTAGGTAATGAACTCCTTGCTCTTGTGCTTCAAATGATAGTCTCCCCAACACTCAACTCTCTCTCATAGGATTTGGATTTGGTGGAAAGAATATTTGAGTGGAAAGCAACTTGGGAAGGCTAGAGATCAAGATTCATATGGTAGGAATGGAATGTCTTGATCTCAACACATGAGTAGGTGGTTCTCTCTCAGAACATATGAGTTGGAATTGTGTATGTGTTCTGATGGCTCTCTCTCACGAATGAAGAGGAGGTGGAGGGGTATATATAGCCTCCACACAAAATCCAACCGTTACACACAGTTTTCCAATCTCGGAGGGACCGAATCAACAAACTCGGCCGGACCGAAAATGTAAACCTAGTGACCGTTAGAGATTTTCGGTGGGACTGACATGCAACTCGGTAGGACCGATATGGTTAGGGTTTGGGCATAACGTAATCTCGGTGAGACCGATTACACAAACTCGGTGAGACCGATTTTGGTAATTAGCTAACCAGAGAGTTGGTCAGGCAAACTCGGTGGGACCGATTTGCTCTTTCGGTGAGACCGAAAAGTTACAAAAAGGAAACACTGAATTTACATTGCAATCTCGGTGGGACCGATTCGCTCTTTCGGTGAGACCGAAAAGTTACGAAAGGGAAACAGAGAGTTTGCAATCCCATCTCGGTGAGACCGAGATCCCTATCGGTAGAACCGAATTGCTAGGGTTTGGCAGTGGCTTATGACAAGTGAAACTCGGTGGCGCCGGATAGAAAGAATCGGTATGACCGAGTTTGGCTTAGGGTTTAGGTCATAAGTGGATATGGGAAAGTAGTTGAGGGTTTTGGAGCATATCACTAAGCACATGAAGCAAGAGGCTCATTAAGCAACACCTCATCCCTCCTTGATAGTATTGGCTTTTCCTAAAGACTCAATGTGATCTTGGATCACTAAAATATAAAATGAAGAGTCTTGAGCTTTTGAGCTTGAGCCAATCCTTTGTCCTTAGCATTTTGAGGGTTCCACTTTCACATCCATGCCATGCCAATCATTGAGCTTTCCTGAAATAATCATCTTGGAATAGCATTAGCTCAATGAGCTATATGTTGTTATGAATTACCAAAACCACCTAGGGATAGTTGCACTTTCAATCTCCCCCTTTTTGGTAATTGATGACAACATATAGATCAAAGCTTCGACAAATGATAATAAGCATGAAATATATCGTCGCTTTGAGAAGTATGTGACAAGTAAGAGCTCCCCCTAAATTTGTGCATATTTAAAATTTGCTTTGGACTGCAAATGCACAAGGAGTTAGAGTCATGGGTTACTCTTCCATGTCACATACATCTTGGTGGAGCGCTTAAAATGATAAGAATGAAATACATGCACTCATCACCAAGAATAGTAAATGATCACATAAGATAGATAAGATAATAGCATTAAGCAAGCATTAAGTGTAGCTTATGATCAAACACATGATCATCAATGTCTCACAAGCAATGACATAGTATCTCAAGCACTCAAAAGCTAACAAAGTTCGAAAGACCACCAAATAAAGCAAGAGAAAAAAAAGCAACACTCTCTCTCTCTCGAAGCCTATGATCTGTACATCTTCTCCCCCTTTGGCAACAAGTTACCAAAAAGTTCTTAGAAAATGCATAGTGCTAGATCGACGCTCAGGCTTGATCTTCAGGTGGTGGTGGAGTCCGGATCACTCCAAGGACGAAGGCTTTCATAGACGCTGAAGTAGACGCTGGAGTTGGAGCTGAAGTAGACGCTGGAGCAGGTTGGGCTGGTGCTACGGCTGGAGCTGAGGCAGTTGCTCTTGTGTCAGGAACTGGCACTGCAGACGACCTCGGACCTCGTGGCACTTTGGCAAAGGCATCAGTGGTTGTCTTCCCTTTCCTCTCCTGCATATCATCTTGGAGCTGCTCCACTGCAGTCTGAATCTCTGTCACCTTGACATCCAAGTCATAGAACTTTTGTTCCATGATTCTCTCTAAGCTTTCCTGGTTCTGAGTTAGGGTGGCTAGTCCTTTCTCAATCCGCAGGGTGGATGCAATCAGGTAACCAAGCTGCTCTTGTTTGGTTTTCAAGAAATACTCAGATGCCTCCTCTTGAGTTGGCATCTTGGCAGCTTTCTCCTTCCTTGCCTTCTCCTTCTTTGCTTGTGCTTGTGCAGACGATGGTTCATTTTCAGTCATCACAACTTGATTGTCTTCAAAATCTGGACGGATGGGCAGGTGTTCCTTGTCCAATAAGTATATGCCCGTGCCCATCTTGGAGTTGATGAGCTCCTGAATCTGTGGGGCATATCCACAGCTCCTCTTCTGGTCTGCTGCTGTCCTCTTGATAGTCTCTACTATGAGGCTCATCACCTTGAACTTCTGTGGCACATCAAATACATGAAGCAAATTGATTGCATGGCCTCTGATCATCTTGTGATCACCTGACTTGGGCAAGAGAGTGTGCCTCAAAATCCAATTGATGGTTGGCAGCCCTGACAGAAGATAGTGCACTGAGCCAAATTTGAACGTGTCAAGTGCTTCATTTGGAATTTCCTTGTACATATTGGACATAGAGTTATGGTCCATCTTCTTCTTGGCATATATGTCCAAGTCATCATCATGCTCCTTTGGGGCATTAATGAGCTGTGCCCACTCAGCAACTGTAGATTGGTACCTTGTACCCTCAGACATCCATGTGATCCTCCCATCTGGATAAAAATGTGCTGTGGAGTAGAACTGCATTATAAGCTCCTCATTCCACTTTGTGAGCTTCTGCCCAACAAAGTCAGCTACTCCACAAGCTATGAAGCTGTCATACACTCCAGGGTAGTGTTCCTCATTTTCCTTCATGTAGGTCCAGTCGACCCATCTCATGTCACAAACAATGGGCTTCTTATCAAGCAGCACTATCTCATAGAAGTCCTGCTGTTCCTTAGTGTGGAACCTGTAGTCAACAGCAGTCCTCCTCCTTGAAGCATACGGATCTGCTTCTCTCCACTTCCTGAGCCCTGAATCTCTCCTGAGCTTCATGTCCTCAGCCACAGGATGAGCATCACTATGGTCTAGGATCTTGGGCTTGAGCTTTCTGAATACTTTCTCTTCATCATCTTCTTCTGCAGCTTCAGGCACTGGGGCCTTGTTCTTTTCAGCAGCTGGGATGCTTCTTGTATTTCTCTTTGGTGCAGACTTGGGCTTGGAGGCAGCTTTGGGTGCTTCTTTGGGCTTAGATGTGGCAGCCCCTGTCCTGATAGCATCACCCATAAGCTTAGGTGCCTTAGGTGCTGGTGCAGCAACCTCTTCTTCCTCTTCCTCTTCCATGATGGAAGCCTTTCAAAGCACTCTGGCCACGGTCTTCTTGACCCTTTCCTTCCTCTTCTTGCCTTCAGCAACAACTGGCTCTTTGGGTGCAGGCTTTTCAGTTGAAGCTCTGGCCTTTGACATAGGCTGCCTGCCTGCTGGCCTTTTGATCTTTAACCCTGGCTTTGTGCCTTGAGCTGGCTCAACTCTCTTTGATGTGGCTTCCTCTTCTGCCACATAATCTTCATCCTCAGAATCTGAAGTTCTCTTCTTCCTCTGTCTGATGGCAGCTTTTGGCAGATTGCTTGGGGTACTCCTGCTGCCATCATCTGAAGAACTTGAGGGACTAGTGCCCTCACTCATCTGCACTTGCTCTTCTGACATGTTCTGGCTATCACTTTGGTCTGACATGATGAACAAGCTGACTGCTGACCCTGTGAATAGTTTATAGATGAGGTAGAGTGGATGAGCATCACAAAATGCAGAGATTTTTGCAAAAGAATGATCCAAAAACTTAGTTTTAGTTTCCCACTGAAATCATCTCGGATCTACCGATTTTCAAACTCGGTGATACCGAAGCAGTTTTGGAACCTAAACTAGTGAACTCGGTTGGACCGAGTCACAGTTCGGTGGCACCGAGACTGCTAGGGTTTCACAAAGTTCCAAAATCGGTCACACCGATAAGTAATTCTCGGTCAGACCGAGTCTCACTTGTGCAATGGCATAAGCCAAATCGGTGGGATCGAGTTTTTCAACTCAGTGGGTCCGAGATGGTTTCGGCAGAAACCTAAACCTAGAATTTTCGAATCAAACCTAATCTACGAGTTCATTGACTGGATAGAAGTTTATCAAACGTGGCTAGAATCAATATGATCACAATGTGCTAGGAATCGGATTGGGGAATAGCACAAATATCAAGTCCATACCCTAGTTCGGCGGAGACTCGCAACGGCGGCAACGGTGGGGTAGAATTCCCGTTGACGGTGATGGAGACCAGCAACTGGAGGCGGTTGGCGGCGAGAAGACGATCCAGAGACCACGTTGGCAGAGCAGGCTATCGTGCGGGCGAAGGGGTTCAGGGAAATTTCCAAATTTTTGCCCGTGACTATATATAGTCCGACCCTGTCGGTGTGACCGAGTGGAACAACTTGGTGGCACCAAGATGCAAAACTGTATACAGTTGTTGCAACTCGGTGTGACCGAAAGGTTCAAATCGGTTGCACTGAGATCGAAAACCTAGATCAACTTGATGATCTCGGTAGGACTGAAAGTAGGGTATCGGTCAGACCGAGAATCATAAAGAGGTTTTGGAAGTTTAAGTCTATGACGAATTGGGGACTCCGAGCGCTCCTCACACAGAGTGGTTCGAATCTGACTTGATCAAATTTTGTGATGTAGCATGAATAGAGTTTGAGACGAGAAAAGCATAGATAGCCAGAGGAGGTTCTTAGGCATTCTTGTCCATCCACTTGGCAAAAGGAAATAAAACCAAACAATCAAAACAACAAGTGGATGTCCTCGAATGAGTAAAATATGCAATCAGCATGCTCACACAATAAGATGGCAAATGAAATATGTGACAAGGCATGCACAACCAATTCTAGCATCTATCAAGCAATTTGCGATGACAAGGTCATCTATATATGAGCATATTGACTTAGGAGTCAAGTGAGAACACTTGATCATAGGTCATACTCATCGTTTAATCTCAAGTGGGGTTACCACTTTTACATAAAGCATTGTTGTGTTCACATCTTTAGAGTTGCTTTAGCTCAAGTCTTAGAGTAAAGCTCCCCCTAGATGTGATATCCCCCTTAGAGGGATGAACTAACCTCGGGTTTTGTCGATGATGACTTCATGTAGATGTTGAAGATGTGGATGCTCAATGTTGATGTAGATCACTTGGAGCTATCCATTTGAGTGAATTGCACTTTCAATACCTACATGGGTTAGTCCCACAAGGAACGAACAAGGATATCCATAGACATAGAGTGATGCACACACAAGATGATGTCCATGAAAACTTTTAGGTTACCTTGTCCCTTGTCTTACCAACAAGAGGGTTTGTGACTCCTTGAACTAGTGCAAGATGTGGAAGTTGATTGCACTTGTCCTTGCCAAAATGATAAGAGTGAAGTATGTTGGCGGAGTCACCCTCAAGAACTCTCTAGTTCTTCTTCTTTTGGATCCACACCATCTTGATGGGAATCCTTGGAGTTGTAGTTGTACTTGATGAAGTGGAACTTGAAGTAGTCTTGGGAATCCACTTGACTAAGGTGTTAGGAGCTTCTTCAAATGCATCAATTTCCTCTTGAAGCTTGTCCTTGCCTTTTTGCTTGTAGTCTTGTGGTGGAAGATCATCTTGAGCCTGTGTCCCCTTGAAAGAAGTATCATACTTCTCTTGTTGAGGAACAAACTTTGTCTTGGGGTATTGATCTTCTTCCCACTCAACTCCATTGACATTGAACTTTCGTTCAAAACCAACACCTTGATTCTTCCGGTGCATTCCTTGCTTGCACACAATTTCCTCGAATTGCTTACTCCTGGCAAGGCTTTTGTACACTCCTTGCTCTATAATTCCCTTCAATAAGCTATTTTCTTGCTCAAGTGTAACTTGGCTAAGAGAATCATTAGTGGAATCAAGAGAACTACTAGAAGCAACAATATTGGATTTAGCATGATCATTGTTACTGCTAGAGGAAGAATCTTTCTTGTTCTTGTTACTAGACTTGACTTGAGGCATGTAAGTGGATAAGAGTAAACGCTTGGCAATGTAAGAAGAACTTTTCTTGCGAAGATCATCATTGATTGCTTTTAAGAACTCATGCTCTTGCTCAAGATTGAGCTTTTCAAAGCGTAATTTCTCATGAGCTCTTAAAAGTTCTCGATGATCTTCGAAGATAGTTTCATGAGCTAACTTAAGAGTGTTTAGTTCTTTAGTTAGAGCCTCAATCTTCTCCTTATCATTGTCATTCGTTTTATCTTGATTAGCATGATTAATTGACGTTTCATCATAGTATTCATCACTAGAGTTGTCAACAAGCAAATCATCACCTAACAAGTCATGTTCATCACTATTGAAATGAACATACTCGGGATGTGTTACCTTAGGACCTTTGGCCATGAAGCATCTTCCAATTCCTTCATTTGGTGAGTCAAATATGTCGTAGGAGTTGGTTGACACAAGTGCTAGACCGGCAACACCTTCATCTTGAGTATCTTCGGAGTCGGAGTGATAACTTCTCTCGGAGTGGCTGTCGGAGTCGGAGCCGGATACCCATTCACCAACATGAGCTTGATGTCTTCGTTTTGTGTAGCTCCTTGATGATTTTTCCTTCCTTTCCGAATCCTTGCTTCTCCGTGAGTATCTTCGTTCATAACGATCATCTCTACTCCTTCTCTCTCTTGGTGGTGATTCTTTGCTTCTTCTTTTTGGAGAATCTTCTCTTCTCTTGTAGGGAGCCGTACACTCATTGGAATAGTGTCCGGGTCTTCCACAACTGTAGCAGTTTCGCTCTCGACTAGAAGATCTTTTGTCATTGTAGGACCTTGACTTGAAGCTCTATCTTTGCTTCTACTCTTGTAGAACTTGTTGAAGTTCTTCACCATTAAGCTCAATTCTTCAGTGAAGTCTTGTTTCTCACTTGATGATGTAGGGGCTTCACATGAGGCTTTGTAGGCACCACTTGATTTGTTGTGAAGTTCCTCTTTATCCTTAAGTGACATCTCATGAGCAACAATTCTTCCAATCACCTCCGTTGGCTTGAGATCTTTGTAATTGGGCATCATTTGGATCAATGTGCACACGGTATCATATTTTCCATCCAAGGCTCTTAGAATCTTCTTGATGATGAATCTATCGGTCATCTCTTCACTTCCTAAGCTGGCAATCTCATTTGTGATGAGAGCAAGCCTAGAGTACATTTCAGCGACACCTTCACCATCCTTCATTTTGAACTTGTCAAGTTGACTTTGAAGCACATCCAACTTGGATTCCTTGACGGAGTCGGTACCTTCGTGCATATCAATCAAAGTGTCCCAAATTTCCTTTGCATTCTCAAGACGGCTGATTTTGTTGAATTCTTCGGGGCACAATCCGTTGAAGAGAATATCACAAGCTTGAGCATTGTATTGCAACATCTTCAACTCATCCGCGGTAGCTTCACGGTTTGGTTCTTTCCCATCAAAGAAGTCACCTTGCAAACCAACACACACAATAGCCCAGACGGCGGGGTTATGTCCAAGAATATGCATTTTCATTTTATGCTTCTAACTAGCAAAATTAGTACCATCAAAGTAAGGACCTCTACGGTGATAATTCCCCTCGCTAGACGCCATACTCTCCTAGGTTGTGAAACCAAGGCTATGACCACCAAAAGCTATGGAGATCAAAGCAAATGGAGACCAAAGCTCTGATACCACTTGTAGGATCGAAAGTATGTCTAGAGGGGGGGTGATTAGACTACTTGACCAAATAAAAACTTAACCTTTTCCCGATTTTAGTTCTTGGCAGATTTTAGCTATTGTAGGACAAGTCAAGCAATCATCACACAATTCAAGCAAGCATGCAAAGAGTATATTGGCAGCGGAAAGTAAAGCATGCAACGTGCAAGAATGTAAAGGGAAGGGTTTGGAGAATTCAAACGCAATTGGAGACATGGATGTTTTTCCCGTGGTTCGGATAGGTGGTGCTATCCTACATCCACGTTGATGGAGACTTCAACCCACGAAGGGTAACGGTTGCGCGAGTCCACGGAGGGCTCCACCCACAAAGGGTAACGGTTGCGCGAGTCCACGAAGGGTCCACGAAGAAGCAACCACCCACAAAGGGTCCACGAAGAAGCAACCACCCACAAAGGGTCCACGAAGAAGCAACCTTGTCTATCCCACCATGGCCATCGCCCACAAAGGACTTGCCTCACTAGCGGTAGATCTTCACGAAGTAGGTGATCTCCTTGCCCTTACAAACTCCTTGGTTCAACTCCACAATCTTGTCGGAGGCTCCCAAGTGACACCTAGCCAATCTAGGAGACACCACTCTCCAAGAAGTAACAAATGGTGTGTAGGTAATGAACTCCTTGCTCTTGTGCTTCAAATGATAGTCTCCCCAACACTCAACTCTCTCTCATAGGATTTGGATTTGGTGGAAAGAATATTTGAGTGGAAAGCAACTTGGGAAGGCTAGAGATCAAGATTCATATGGTAGGAATGGAATGTCTTGATCTCAACACATGAGTAGGTGGTTCTCTCTCAGAACATATGAGTTGGAATTTTGTATGTGTTCTGATAGCTCTCTCTCACGAATGAAGAGGAGGTGGAGGGGTATATATAGCCTCCACACAAAATCCAACCGTTACACACAGTTTTCCAATCTCGGTGGGACCGAATCGACAAACTCGGTCGGACCGAAAATGTAAACCTAGTGACCATTAGAGATTTTCGGTGGGACTGACATGCAACTCGGTAGGACCGATATAGTTAGGGTTTGGGCATAACGTAATCTCGGTGAGACCGATTACACAAACTCGGTGAGACCGATTTTGGTAATTAGCTAACCAGAGAGTTGGTCAGGCAAACTCGGTGGGACCGATTTGCTCTTTCGGTGAGACCGAAAAGTTACAAAAAGGAAACACTGAATTTACATTGCAATCTCGGTGGGACCGATTCGCTCTTTCGGTGAGACGGAAAAGTTACGAAAGGGAAACAGAGAGTTTGCAATCCCATCTCGGTGAGACCGAGATCCCTACCGGTAGAACCGAATTGCTAGGGTTTGGCAGTGGCTTATGACAAGTGAAACTCGGTGGCGCCGGATAGAAAGAATCGGTATGACCGAGTTTGGCTTAGGGTTTAGGTCATAAGTGGATATGGGAAAGTAGTTGAGGGTTTTGGAGCATATCACTAAGCACATGAAGCAAGAGGCTCATTAAGCAACACCTCATCCCTCCTTGATAGTATTGGCTTTTCCTAAAGACTCAATGTGATCTTGGATCACTAAAATATAAAATGAAGAGTCTTGAGCTTTTGAGCTTGAGCCAATCCTTTGTCCTTAGCATTTTGAGGGTTCCACTTTCACATCCATGCCATGCCAATCATTGAGCTTTCCTGAAATAATCATCTTGGAATAGCATTAGCTCAATGAGCTATATGTTGTTATGAATTACCAAAACCACCTAGGGATAGTTGTACTTTCAGTATGGGAGAAGTAGCCTACAAGTTGGAATTGCCCGAAGGATTGTCAGGAGTTCACGACGTGTTCCACGTTTCCCAGTTGAAGAAGTGCCATGCAGAGATGGCTGACATACCGCTGAGAGATACAGTGCCACTGGAAGCAATACAGTTGGACCGTGATTTGACCTATAAGGAGAAACCACTCAAGATTCTAGAGTATGCCAGTCGAGTCACCTGCAGCAAGGTTATTAGGTTTTGCAAAGTTCACTGGAGCCACCACACGGAGGATGAAGCCACCTGGGAACGAGAGGAAGAATTGCTGAAGGACCACCCTCACCTATTTTCTAGCCAACCCGAATCTCGAGGGCGAGATTCATCTTAAGGGGGGTAGGTTTGTAACATCCCAAATTTTCAATTTGGAATGTTATACATTAGATCATCATTGCATATCATATTTTATTGCTTTTGGTGGATCCTAGAAATTCTACACAACTCAAGGACCCTCGGAGAGAGTTAGGGATTTCGTTATTTTCATATTTGAGTTTTTCACAAATTTTGAAAATAGGATCATTTGATTTTATTTATTTTATCTTCAATTATTTCTATTATCAAAATATGAGAGAGGGTATAAAATGACTTTCCCAAAAATAAAGAAATATTGAGGATTTAATAAAAAATCAAATAAGGTTTTATTTTGGTTTTATTTGCTATTTTATTTGAATTTAGGAAAAATTGCACGTTTTCAAAAATTGCATGTAGAGCCAAAAAAATGTTCATCCTATTCTAAATATTTTATTTAGACGAAGAAAATTTGTTTTGGAATTTTTAGATTTTTATTTATTTTTCTAGAATTTTTTTAGGCGCAGCGAAATTGTTTAAAAAAACCGCGCCCGACTGGGCCAAGGGCCCAGCCGAGCCAGGCCGGCCCAAGCCGCCGCCGCCTTCGCCGCTCGTGCAGCCGCCGGACTCGGGAGTCCGATCCGGAGCCGCCGCCGCCCGTCGCCTCCTTCCCCAAGCCATGGCCGCCCCCCTTTATAACCCCACCGGATGCCCCCCTGGAGCCCCGAGCCGCCGCTGCCGCCACCCCATGCCACCCCGCGCCGCCTGCCGCTACCGCGCCGCCGCAAGCCGCCGCCGCCCCGCCGCCTCGCGCCTGCCGCCGTCCCGCGCCACCCGGAGCCGCCGCCTCGCGCCACCCGCCGCCCCGCCGGAGCCTCGCTAGAGCGCCGCTGTCGAGGTAGCCGCCGGCCGGTTTTTGAGAAAAAGCCGTTTCGTTTTTTTGAAAACCCTAGCTTTTGTTTTTTTAAATAGATCAGTTTTTCTCTGGTTTATTTGTTTAGCGAGCGCAATACGTTTTTTCTCCGGTTTATTTGTTTAGCGAGCGCAATACGTTTAGTTCCTGTTAATGAACATTCGTTCGTTAACCTGTTCGTCGTTTTTCTTTTTCTCGGATTAAATTCGCGATTTTCCGATCGCGATCTCTGATCCGATGTTCGTTTTAGTTTAACTTTTCGCTCGTTTATCGGAATCAGGAGATTCAAGCGCCTGGAGTTTCGTCTCGAAACCCTCTTTCCGTTTAACCAACTCAAACAAGTTTTTGCCACTGTAAAAATTGCCCTAGGTCCAGAATAGTAAACGAAGCTTGTTTCTTTTGCCGTTTGTCTTTCGTTGCTTCATTCATTTTGATTCTTTTTGCCAACCGGAGTTCTTAAGTTGAACTTTCTGGTTAGATCTCTTACTCGTGTTTTACCTATGCATTAGTTGAGTACTTATTGTGTGCTTGTTTGTTTGCGATAGAGTACCCGGAGTGCGCCGCTTGCTACTTCGAATCGCTAGGTTTCCCAGATCATCAGCAAGGTAAGTAACACTTTGATCATATCTCCTACTACCTAGTTTTATTGCATTAGATCAATCCTCACACATTGCATGATTAGGATCTAATTAAATTGTGGGTTTGGGGAGTAGTTGAGGTAGAACCTATTACCTATTTATTATCAAACCTTTGGGAGTTACTCTACGTTTGCTTATTATTGCTATGCTATGCTAGTAGACGTGGATTGGGTGAGTGTATCCATGACAGATGTGAGATTGTATCAGAGCATGCAGTTGATGGTAGAAACCTTCAACAACTACCAGGAGTTAGTAGATCGTGCTCTCATGATTGAAGGGAAGCAGCAACAGATTGAGAATCGCAAGCGGAAGTATGGACAAGGGAAGTACAATTCTGGAGCTCAGCAGAAGCCACGTTTTACCCCTAGACCGGGAGGCCATTTTCAGCATACCCATGGAGGAGGTAGCTCGCACAATCACAATGGACCCAAGAATGGTAATGGGAATGTAGGAAGCAACGGTGAGAACCGCACCAACCCATCAACCCCAGCCAAGAAAGACCTGAGCCAAGTCACTTGCTTTAAGTGCCAGAAGACCGGACATTATGCTAATGAATGTCCTGAATCCCAGAATGGAAATGGCAATGGAAGCTCTGGGAAGAAGCCGAACCCTTTCAATAGGGGACAGGTGAACCACGTTACTGTGGAGGAGGTTGAAGAGCAGCCCGATGCAGTAATAGGTAAGTTTTTGGTTAAGTCATTTACTGCACTCGTTCTTTTGATACTGGTGCATCGCATTCATACATATCAAGGGGATTTGTGGATAAGTATAAACTGCCAACCCAAGCCCTTAGGTCACCCATGTTAGTAACCTCGCCTAGAGTAGAGTATATGGCTAGTCTATGGTGTGATCGGTTACCATTAAGGATTGCTAACTACGTATTTCCCTCAGACCTAATAGTATTGGAATCTCAAGGATTGGATGTGATATTAGGCATGGATTGGTTATCAAAGTATGAAGGGAATATTGAGTGTGCCAGTGAGTCAATTTTGCTTACAACACCAGAAGGAAGAAGGATCAAGTATGTATCCCGGCATGTGCCAAAGAGGACTCAAGTAAATTGTTTAACAGGAGTTGTGCAAGAGGAAGTACCAGTGGTGAAGGATTTCTCGGATGTATTTCCATAGGAATTGCTAGGCATGCCACCGGATAGAGATATTGAGTTTTTGATTGAGCTTTTGCCAGGCATAGAGCCAATATCAAAGAGACCATATAGGATGCCCGCAAAGGATTTGATTGAGATTAAGAAGCAGATTAAGGAGTTACTGGATAAAGGATATATTCGCCCAAGTTCTTCACCTTGGGGATCGCCAGTACTTCTAGTGGAGAAGAAGGATGGATCGTTAAGGATGGTTGTTGATTATCGAGGATTGAATGAAGTAACCATCAAGAACAAGTACCCACTACCGATGATCAATGATCTGTTTGATCGATTGCAAGGAGCTAAGGTATTTTCAAAGATCGATCTGTGATCAGGATATCACCAGTTGAAGATTCGAGAACAGGATATACCTAAGACGGCTTTTACCACCAGGTATGGGATGTACGAGTATATTGTTATGTCATTTGGTCTGACTAACGCACCTGCATATTTTATGAACATGATGAACAAGGTGTTTATGGAGTTTCTGGATAAGTTCGTCATAGTGTTCATTGATGATATCCTGGTTTACTCAAAGAATGAAGAGGAGCATAAGGAGCATTTGTGTTTGCTACTTGGAAAGCTCAGAGAACATCAAATATATGCCAAGTTTAGCAAATGTGAGTTTTGGTTGAAGGAAGTTGGATTTCTCAGAAACGTTATATCCGGAGAAGGTATAGCAGTAGATCCCACTAAAGTTGATACCGTGACCAATTGGGAAGCGCCAACAACAGTTGGAGAGATCCAGAGTTTTCTAGGACTCGCAGGATACTACCGGAGATTCATTGAGAATTTCTCTAAGATTGCGAACCCTATGACGGAGTTGTTGAAGAAGGATACCAAGTTCAAATGGACTGAGGAGTGTGAGGCTAGTTTCCAGGAGTTGAAGAAACGGTTGGTTACATCACCTGTGTTGATTTTGCCAGATCAGACCAAGGATTATGAGGTGTATTGCGACGCTTCACGCCGAGGACTTGGAGTAGTGCTTATGCAAGAAGGAAGAGTTGTTTCATATGCCTCACGACAGCTTAAGCCTCATGAGTTAAATTATGCTACGCATGATTTGGAGTTAGCAGCCGTAGTGCATGCATTGAAAACTTGGAGACACTTTCTCATTGGAAACCATTGTGAGGTGTACACGGATCACAAGAGTTTGAAGTATATTTTCACGCAAAAAGAGTTGAATATCAGGCAGAGAAGATGGTTGGAGCTCATCAAGGATTATGATATGAGATTACATTATCACCTCGGAAAGGCTAACGTAGTAGCTGACGTGTTGAGCCGTAAAAGCCATGTCAACACCTTAATGACGGGAGATTTACCAAGGGAGTTAACTGAAAATCTTCGTGAGCTATGTTTGGAGATAGTTCCGAGAGGATATGTAGCAACATTGGAGATTCAGTCTACCTTGATGGATAAGATCAGAGAAGCTCAAAGGACTGACAAGGAGATTGCCTCTATTAAGGAGAAAATGAGCAAAGGAATGAAGGAAATATGCCCTAGAGGCAATAATAAAGTTATTATTTATTTCCAAACCATAGACATGAGTTGTCATTTGATTGTTTATTATTCATGATAAATGTTTATTATTCATGATAGAATTGTATTAACCAGAAACATAATACATGTGTGAATACATAGACAAACAGAGTGTCACCAGTATGCCTCTACCTCACTAGCCTGTTGATCAAAGATGGTTATGTTTCCTAACCATAGACATGAGTTGTCATTTTATTAATGGGATGACATCATTAGGAGAATGATGTGATTGACTTGACCCATTCCGTTAGCTTAGCACTTGATCGTTTAGTTTGTTGCTATTGCTTTCTTCATGACTTATACATGTTCCTATGACTATGAGATTATGCAACTCCCGTTTACCGGAGGAACACTTTGTGTGCTACCAAACGTCACAACGTAACTGGGTGATTATAAAGGTGCTCTACAGGTGTCTCCGAAGGTACTTGTTGGGTTGGCGTATTTCGAGATTAGGATTTGTCACTCCGATTGTCGGAGAGGTATCTCTGGGCCCTCTCGATAATGCACATCACCTAAGCATTGCAACTAATGAGTTAGTTGCGAGATGATGTATTATAGAACGAGTAAAGAGACTTGCCGGTAACGAGATTGAACTAGGTATTGAGATACCGACGATCGAATCTCGGGCAAATAACATACCGATGACAAAGGGAACAACGTATGTTGTTATGCGGTCTGACCGATAAAGATCTTCGTAGAATATGTAGGAGCCAATATGAGCATCCAGGTTCCGCTATTGGTTATTGACCGGAGATGTGTCTCGGTCATGTCTACATAGTTCTCGAACCCGTAGGGTCCGCACGCTTAACGCTACGATGATAGTTATATTATGAGTTTATATGTTTTAATGTACCGAAGGAGTTCGGAGTCCCGGATGAGACCGGGGACATGACGAGGAGTCTCAAAATGGTCGAGACGTAAAGATCGATATATTGGACGACTATATTCGGACATCGGAAAGGTTCCGAGTGATTCGGGTATTTTTCGGAGTATCGAAGAGTTACGGGAATTCGTCGGGGAGTATATGAGCCTTATTGGGCTTTAGGGGAAAGAGAGAGGAGAGGTTGGGCGCCCCCCAAGGCCTAGTCCAAATTGGATTAGGGGGAGGGGCTGCGCCCCCTCCTTCCTTCTCTTCTCCCTTCCCTTGCCTTGACTCCTACTCCTACTAGTTGGAAGGGGGGAATCCTACTCCCGGTAGGAGTAGGACTCCTCCAGGGCGTGCCATAGGGGCCGGCCCTCTCCCCCCTCCTCCACTCCTTTATATACGTGGCCAGGGGGCACCCCATAGACATAACAATTGATCCTTTGGATCTCTTAGCCGTGTGCGGTGCCCCCTTCCACCATAATCCACCTCGATCATATCGTAGCAGTGCTTAGGCGAAGCCCTGCGACGGTAGGACATCGTCATCGTCACCATGTCGTCGTGCTGACGGAACTCTCCCGTGAAGCTCTACTGTATTGGAGTTCGCGGGACGTCATCGAGCTGAACGTGTGTTGAACTCGGAGGTGCCGTGCGTTCGGTACTTGGATCGGTCAGATCGTGAAGACGTACGACTATATCAACCGCGTTGTGCTAACGCTTCCGCTTTCGGTCTACGAGGGTACGTAGACAACACTCTCCCCTCTCGTTGCTATGCATCACCATGATCTTGCGTGTGCGTAGGATTTTTTTTTGAAATTACTACATTCCCTAACAGTGGCATCTGAGCCTAGGTTTTATGCGTAGATGTCATATGCACGAGTAGAACATAAGTGAGTTGTGGGCGATATAAGTCATACTGCTTACCAGCATGTCATACTTTGGTTCAGCGGTATTGTTGGATGAAGCGGCCCAGACCGACATTACGCGTACACTTACGCGAGACTGGTTTTACCGCCGTGTTATGCACACAGGTGACTAGCAGGTGTCAGTTTCTCCAACTTTAGTTGAACCGAGTGTGGCTACGCCCGGTCCTTGCGAAGGTTAAAATAGCACCAACTTGACAAACTATCGTTGTGGTTTTGATGCGTAGGTAAGAACGGTTCTTGCTCAGCCCGTAGCAGCCACGTAAAACTTGCAACAACAAAGTAGAGGACATCTAACTTGTTTTTGCAGGGCATGTTGTGATGTGATATGGTCAAGACATGATACTAAATTTTATTGTATGAGATGATCATGTTTTGTAACCGAGTTATCGGCAACTGGCAGGAGCTATATGGTTGTCGCTTTATTGTATGCAATGCAATCACGCTGTAATGCTTTACTTTATCACTAGGCGGTAGCGATTGTCGTGGAAGCATAAGATTGGCGAGATGACAACGATGCTACGATGGAGATCAAGGTGTCGCGCCGGTGATGATGGTGATCATGACAGTACTTCAGAGATGGAGATCACAAGTTCAAGATGATAATGGCCATATCATATCACTTATATTGATTGCATGTGATGTTTATCGTTTATGCATCTTATCTTGCTTTGATTGACGGTAGCATTATAAGATGATCCCTCACTAAATTATCAAAGTATAAGTGTTCTCCCTGAGTATGTACCGTTGCGAAAGTTCTTCGTGCTGAGATACCACGTGATGATCGGGTGTGATAGGCTCTACGTTCAAATACAACGGGTGCAAAACAGTTGCACACGCGGAATACTCAGGTTAAACTTGACGAGCCTAGCATATAAAAGATATGGCCTCGGAACACGGAGACCGAAAGGTCGAGCGTGAATCATATAGTAGATATGATCAACATAGTGATGTTCACTATTGAAACTACTCCATCTCACGTGATGATCGGACATGGTTTAGTTGATTTGGATCACGTGATCACTTAGAGGATTGGAGGGATATCTATCTAAGTGGGAGTTCTGAAGTAATATGATTAATTGAAATTTAATTTATCACGAACTTAGTCCTGGTAGTATTAGCATATCTATGTTGTAGATCAATAGCTCGCGTTTAGCTCCCCTGTTTTGTTTTTGATATGTTCCTAGAGAAAACTAAGTTGAAAGATGTTAGTAGCAATGATGCGGATTGGATCCGTGATCTGAGGTTTATCCTCATTGTTGCACAGAAGAATTATGTCTTTGATGCACCGCTCGGTGACAAACCTATTGCAGGAGCAGATACAGATGTTATGAACATTTGGCTAGCTCAATATGATGACTACTTGATAGTTTAGTGCACCATGCTTAAACGGCTTAGAATCGGGACTTCAAAGACGTTTTGAACGTCATGGACCATAATATGAGATGTTCCAGGAGTTGAAGTTAATATTTCAAGCAAATACCCGAGTTGAGAGATATGAAGTCTCCAACAAGTTCTATAGCTAAAAGATGGAGGAGAATAGCTCAAGCAATGAGCATGTCCTCAGATTGTCTGGGTACTACAATCGCTTGAATCAAGTGGGAGTTAATCTTCCAGATAAAATAGTGATTGACAGAATTCTCTAGTCACCATCACCAAGTTAGTAGAACTTTGTGATGAATTATGATATGCAAGGGATAACGGAAATGATTCCCAAGCTCTTCGTAATGCTGAAATCGACGAAGGTAGAAATCAAGAAAAATATCAAGTGTTGATGGTAGACAAGACCACTAGTTTCAAGAAAAGGGCAAAGGGAAGAAGGGGAACTTCAAGAAGAACGACAAGCAAGTTGCTGCTCAAGTGAAGAAGCCCAAGTCTGGACCTAAGCCTGAGACTAAGTGCTTAACTGCAAAAGGACTGGTCACTAGAAGCGGAACTACCCCAAGTATTTGACGGATAAGAAGGATGGCAAAGTGAACAAAGGTATATTTGATATACAGATTATTGATGTGTATTTTACTAGTGTTCGTAGCAACCCCTCGGTATTTGATACTAGTTCAGTTGCTAAGAGTAGTAACTCGAAACGGGAGTTGCAGAATGAACAGAGACTAGTTAAGGGTGAAGTGACGATGTGTGTTGGAAGTGGTTCCAAGATTGATATGATCATCATCGCACACTCCCCATACTTTCGGGATTAGTATTGAACCTAAATAAGTGTTATTTGGTGTTTGCGTTGAGCATGAATATGATTTGATCATGTTTATTGCAATACGATTATTCATTTAAGTAAGAGAATAAATTGTTGTTCTGTTTACATGAATAAAACCTTATATGGTTACACACCCAATGAAAATGGTTCGTTGGATCTCGATCGTATCACTGATACACATATTCATAATATTGAAACCAAAAGATGCAAAGTTAATAATAATAGTGCAACTTATTTGTGGCACTGCCGTTTAGGTCATATTGGTGTAAAGCGCATGAAGAAAATCCATGCTGATGGGTTTTTGGAATCACTTGATTATGAATCAGTTGATGCTTGCGAACCGTGCCTCATGGGCAAGATGACTAAGACTCCGTTCTCCGGAACAATGGAGCAAGCAACTGACTTATTGGAAATAATACATACTGATGTATGCAGTCCGATGAATGTTAAGGCTCACGGCAAGTATCGTTATTTTCTGACCTTCACAGATGATTTGAGCAGATATGGGTATATCTACTTAATGAAACACAAGTCTGAAACATTTGAAAAGTTCAAAGAATTTCAGAGTGAAGTGGAGAATCATCGTAACAAGAAAATAAAAGTTTCTACGATATGATCGCAGAGGTAAAATATTTGAGTTTAGAGTTTGGCCTTCAGTTAAAACAATGTGAAATAGTTTCACTACTCACGCCACCTGGAACACCACAGTGTAATGGTGTGTCCGAACGTCGTAACCGTGCTTGATTAGATATGGTGCGATCTATGACGTCTCTTACTGATTTACCGCTATCGTTTTGGGGTTATGCATTAGAGACAGCTACATTCACGTTAAATAGGGCACCATCTAAATCCGTTGAGACGACACCGTATGAACTATGGTTTGGCAAGAAACCTAAGCTGTCGTTTCTTAAAATTTGAGGTTGCAATGCTTATGCGAAAAAGTTTCAACCTGATAAGCTCAAACCCAAATCGGAGAAGTGCGTCTTCATAGGATACCCAAAAGAAAATGTTGGGTACACCTTCTATCACAGATCCGAAGGCAAGTTATTCATTGCTGAGAATGGATCCTTTCTAGAGAAGGAGTTTCTCTCAAAAGAATTGAGTGGGAGGAAAGTAGAACTTGATGAGGTAACTTTACCTGCTCCCTTATTGGAAAGTAGTTCATCACAGAAATATGTTCCTGTGACTACTACACCAATTAGTGAGGAAGCTAATGATGATGATCATGTAACTTCAGATCAAGTTGCTACCGAACATCGTAGATAAACCAGAGTGAGATCCGCACCAGAGTGGTACAGTAATCCTGTTCTGGAGGTCATGTTACTTAACCATGACGAGCCTACGAACTATGAGGAAGCGATGATGAGACCAGATTCCACAAAATGGTTTAAGGCCATGAAATCTGAGATGGGATCCATGTATAAGAACAAAGTATGGACTTTGATTGACTTGCCCGTTGATTGGTGAGCCATTGAGATTAAATGGATCTTCAAGAGGAAGACAGACGCTGATAGTAGTGTTACTATCTACAAAGCTAGAATTGTCGCAAAAGGTTTTCGACAAGTTCAAGGTGTTGACTACGATGAGAGTTTCTCACTCGTATCTATGCTTAAGTCTGTCCGAGTCATGTTAGCAATTGCCGCATTTTATGAAATCTGGCAAATGGATAAACAAAACTGCATTCCTTAATGGATTTATTAAAGAAGAGTTGTATATGATGCAACCAGAAGGTTTTGTCAATCCTAAAGGTACTAACAAAATATGCAAGCTCCAGCGATCCATCTATGGACTGGTGCAAGCATCTCGGAGTTGGAATATACGCTTTGATAAGTTGATCAAAGCATATAGTTTTATACAGACTTGCGGTGAAGCCTGTATTTACAAGAAAGTGAGTGGGAGCACTACAACATTTCTGATAAGTATATGTGAATGACATATTGTTGATCGAAGATAATGTAGAATTATTCTGCAAAGCATAAAGGAATGTTTGAAAGGAGTTTTTCAAAGAAAGACCTCGATGAAGCTGCTTACATATTAAGCATCAAGATCTATAGAGATAGATCAAGATGCTTGATAAGTTTTTTCAATGAGTACATACCTTGAAAAGATTTTGAAGTAGTTCAAAATGGAACAGTCAAAGAAGGAGTTCTTGCATGTGTTACAAGGTGTGAAGTTGAGTAAGACTCAAAACCCGACCACGGCAAAAGATAGAGAGAGAATGAAAGTCATTCCCTATGCCTCAGCCATAGGTTCTATAAAATATGCCATGCTGTGTACCAGATCTATTGTATACCCTATACTGTTTTTGGCAAGGCAGTACAATAGTGATCTAGGAGTAGATCACTGGACAGCAGTCAAAAATATCCTTAGTGGAATAAGGATATGTTTCTCGATTATGGAGGTGACAAAAGGTTCGTCGTAAAGGGTTACATCGATGCAAGTTTTGACACTGATCCAGATGACTCAAAGTCTCAATCTGGATACATATTTAAAGTGGGAGCAATTAGGTAGAGTAGCTCCATACAGAGCATTGTTGACATAGAAATTTGCAAAATACATGCGGATCTAAATGTAGCAAACCCATTGACTAAACTTCCCTGACAAGCAAAACATGATCACACCTTAGTACTCTTTGGGTATTAATGACATAGCGATGTGAACTAGATTATTGACTCTAGTAAACCCTTTGGGTGTTGGTCACATGACGATGTGAACTATGGGTGTTAATCACATGGTGATGTGAACTATTGATGTTAAATCACATGGCGATGTGAACTAGATTATTGACTCTAGTGCAAGTGGGAGACTGAAGGAAATATGCCCTAGAGGCAATAATAAAGTTATTATTTATTTCCTTATATCATGATAAATGTTTATTATTCATGCTAGAATTGTATTAACCGGAAACATAATACATGTGTGAATACATAGACAAACAGAGTGTCATTAGTATGCCTCTACTTGACTAGATCGTTGATCAAAGATGGTTATGTTTCCTAACCATAGACATGAGTTGTCATTTGATTAACGGGATGACATAATTTGGAGAATGATGTGATTGACTTGACCCATTCCGTTAGCTTAGCACTTGATTGTTTAGTTTGTTGCTATTGCTTTCTTCATGACTTATACATGTTCCTATGACTATGAGATTATGCAACTCCCGTTTATCGGAGGAACACTTTGTGTGCTACCAAACGTCACAACGTAACTGGGTGATTATAAAGGTGCTCTGCAGGTGTCTCTGAAGGTACTTGTTGGGTTGGCATATTTCGAGATTAGGATTTGTCACTCCGATTGTCAGATAGGTATCTCTGGGCCCTCTCGGTAATGCACATCACCTAAGCCTTGCAAGCATTGCAACTAATAAGTTAGTTGCGAGATGATGTATTACATAACGAGTAAAAGAGACTTGCCGGTAACGATATTGAACTAGGTATTGAGATACCGACGATCGAATCTCGGGCAAGTAACATACCGATGATAAAGGGAACAACGTATGTTGTTATGCGGTCTGACCAATAAAGATCTTCGTAGAATATGTAGGAGCCAATATGAGCATCCAGGTTCCGCTATTGGTTATTGATCGGAGACGTGTCTCGGTCATGTCTACATAGTTCTCGAACCCGTAGGGTCCACACGCTTAACGCTACGATGACAGTTATATTATGAGTTTATATGTTTTGATGTACCTAAGGAGTTCGGAGTCCCGGATGAGATCGGGGACATGACGAGGAGTCTTGAAATGGTCGAGACGTAAAGATCGATATATTGGACGACTATATTCGGACATTGGAAAGGTTCCGAGTGATTCGGGTACTTTTCGGAGTACCGGAGAGTTACGGGAATTCGCCGGGGAGTATATGGGCCTTATTGGGCTTTAGGGGAAAGAGAGAGGAGAGGTTGGGCGCCCCAAGGCCTAGTCCAAATTGGACTAGGGGGAGGGGCTGCGCCCCCTCCTTCCTTCTCTTCTCCCTTCCCTTGCCTTGACTCCTACTCCTACTACTTGGAAGGGGGGAATTCTACTCCCGGTGGGAGTAGGACTCCTCCAGGGCGCGCCATAGGGGCTGGCCCTCTCCCCCCCTCCACTCCTTTATATACGCGGCCAGGGGGCACCCCATAGACACAACAATTGATCCCTTGGATCTCTTAGCCGTGTGCGGTGCCCCCTTCCACCATAATCCACCTTGATCATATCGTAGCAGTGCTTAGGCGAAGCCCTGCGACGGTAGAACATCGTCATCGTCACCATGTCGTCGTGCTGACGGAACTCTCCCGTGAAGCTCTACTGGATTGGAGTTCGCGGGACGTCATCGAGCTGAACGTGTGCTGAACTCGGAGGTGCTGTGCGTTCGGTACTTGGATCGGTCGGATCGTGAAGACGTACGACTACATCAACCACGTTGTGCTAACGCTTCCGCTTTCGGCCTACGAGGGTACGTAGACAACACTCTCCCCTCTCGTTGCTATGCATCACTATGATCTTGCGTGTGCGTATGATTTTTTTTGAAATTACTACGTTCCCCAACAAGGAAAAGCTAAGTGATTTCGTGAGGATGAGCACAATACCCTATGGTTTGAAGACCGTGTTTATGTGCCTAATGATTCGGAGATTAGGAAGTTAATTCTGCAAGAGGCACATGATTCACCATATTCGATTCACCCAGGAAATACCAAGATGTATTTGGATTTGAAGGATACTTTCTGGTGTACCGGAATGAAGAAGGATATTGCGGAGTATGTAGCAGTTTCTGATGTATGTCAGAGAGTAAAGATAGAGCATCAGAAGCCAGCAGGATTGCTACAGCCATTGCCGATACCCGAATGGAAGTGGGATAAGTTAGGCATGGATTTTATTATGGGTTTACCCAGAACTCGTTCAGGCTATGACTCAATATGGGTTGTAGTCGATCGTTTGGCAAACATAGCTCATTTTATTCCAGTGAAGACTACTTATACCAGTGCAAAGTTGGCAAAGATATACATGGCCAGAATCGTATGTCTGCATAGAGTTCCAAGGAGCATTGTATCAGATAGAGGAACCCAATTCACCTCAAAGTTCTGGAATTAGTTGCATGAAACTTTGGGTACCAGACTAGAGTTTAGTGCAGCTTTCCATCCACAGACAGATGGACAGACCGAGCGAGTCAATCAGATTTTGGAGGATATGTTAAGAGCTTGTGCGCTAGATTACGGATCTAGTTGGGACGAGAATTTGCCATATGCCGAGTTCTCTTATAACAATAGTTATCAATCCAGTTTGAAGATGGCCCCTTTCGAAGCCTTGTACGGAAGGAGGTGCAGGACCCCATTGTCTTGGGATGAAGTTGGAGACCGTCAGTTGTTTGGACCGGATCTGATTAAGGAGTCTGAACAGAAGGTGAAATTGATTCGCGATAGGCTCAAGGTAACCCAGTCCAGGCAGAAGAGCTACACAGATTCAAAACGCAAGGAGACAATTTACGAAGTCGGAGACCGAGTTTATCTTTGAGGAGTTAAGCGCTTTGGAGTTAAGGGAAAGTTAGCGCCATGTTTTGTAGGCCCATACAAAGTTTTGGAACATATGGGAGAAGTAGCCTACAAGTTGGAATTGCCCGAAGGATTGTCAAGAGTTCACGACGTGTTCCACGTTTCCTAGTTGAAGAAGTGCCACGCAGAGATGGCTGACATACCGCTGAGAGATACAGTGCCGCTGGAACCAATACAGTTGGACCGTGATTTGACCTATGAGGAGAAACCAGTCAAGATTCTAGAGTATGCCAGTCGAGTCACCCGCAGCAAGGTTATTAGGTTTTGCAAAGTTCAGTGGAGCCACCACACGGAGGATGAAGCCACCTGGGAACGAGAGGAAGAATTGCTGAAGGACCACCCTCACCTATTTTCTAGCCAACCCGAATCTCGAGGGCGAGATTCATCTTAAGGGGGGTAGGTTTGTAACATCCCAAATTTTCAATTTGGAATGTTATACATTAGATCATCATTGCATATCATATTTTATTGCTTTTGGTGGATCCTAGAAATTCTACGCAACTCAAGGACCCTCGAAGAGAGTTGGGGATTTCGTTTTTTTTCATATTTGAGTTTTTCTCAAATTTTGAAAATAGGATCATTTGATTTGATTTATTTTATCTTCAATTATTTCTATTATCAAAATATGAGAGAGGGAATAAAATGACTTTCCCAAAAGTAAAGAAATATTGAGGATTTAATAAAAAAATCAAATAAGGTTTTATTTTGGTTTTATTTGCTATTTTATTTGAATTTAGGAAAAATTGCACGTTTTCAAAAATTGCATTTAGAGCCAAAAAAATGTTCATCCTATTCTAAATATTTTATTTAGACGGAGAAAATTTCTTTTGGCATTTTATTTATTTACTTTTCTAGAATTTTTTTAGGCACAACGAAATTGTTTTAAAAAAACCGCGCCCGACTAGGCCAAGGGCCCAGCCGAGCCAAGCCGGCCCAAGCCGCCGCCGCCTTCGCCGCTCGTGCAGCCGTCGGACTCGGGAGTCCGATCCCGACCGCCGCTGCCCGTCGCCCCCTTCCCCAAGCCATGGCCGCCCCCCTTTATAACCCCACCGGAGCCCCCCTGGAGCCCCGAGCTGCCGCTGCCGCCACCCCACGCCGCCCCGCGCCGCCGCAAGCCGCCGCCGCCCCGCCGCCTCGCGCCTGCCGCCGCCCCGCGCCGCCAGGAGCCGCCGCCTCGCCCCCTCGCGCCACCCGCCGCCCCGCCGGAGCGTCGCTGTCGAGGTAGCCGCCGGCCGGTTTTTGAGAAAAACCCGTTTCGTTTTTTTGAAAGCCCTAGCTTTTATTATTTTAAATAGATCGGTTTTTCTCCGGTTTATTTGTTTAGCGAGCGCCCGCTTGTCCGTTCGTTTTAACGAACGTGTTTTTCGTTTAGTTCCTATTAATGAACGTTCGTTCGTTAACCTGTTCGTCATTTTTCTTTTTCTCGGATTAAATCCACGATTTTCCGATCGCGATCTCTCATCCGATGTTCGTTTTAGTTTAACTTTTCGCTCGTTTATCGGAATCAGGCGATTCAAGCGCCTGGAGTTTCGTCTCAAAACCCTCTTTCCGTTAACCAACTGAAACAAGTTTTTGCCACTGTAAAAATTGCCCTAGGTCCAGAATAGTAAATGAAGCTTGTTTCTTTTGCCATTTGTCTTTCATTGCTTCGTTCGTTTTGATTCTTTTTGCCAACCGGAGTTCTTAAGTTGAACTTTTTGGTTAGATCTCTTACTCGTGTTTTACCTGTGCATTAGTTGAGTACTTATTGTGTGCTTGTTTGTTTGCGATAGAGTACCTGGAGTGCGCCGCTTGCTACTTCGAATCGCTAGGTTTCCCAGATCATCGCAAGGTAAGTAACACTTTGATCATATCTCCTACTACCCAGTTTTATTGCATTAGATCAATCCTCACACATTGCATGATTAGGATCTAATTAAATTGTGGGTTTGGGGAGTAGTTGAGGTAGAACCTATTACCTGTTTATTATCAAACCTTTGGGAGTTACTCTACGTTTGCTTATTATTGCTATGCTATGCTAGTAGACGTGGATTGGGTGAGTGTATCCATGACAGATGTGAGATTGTTAATTAATGGTTTATTTAAGGTGGCAACCTAAACACACATCTGGGTGGATTGAGGCACCCGGGTATTCCAGCGATTGCCTGTTTTCTTTTGGACCGCCACCCAGGCTCAATGGGATCATGAGATTATTCATGCTAGAAACTTCCGTGTGCAGCCACAAGCTACTATGGGCTCTAGCATAGTTGACTAAGTCGTGCGAACTCTTACAGTGGTAGACTAGCAGATGTAGGGGATGTAGGTTGGTACGGTCTACCCGTTCGTAAGGTGCTAGCGCTTCTGAAAGATTATGTCTCGGTCATCCGTTTCTCAAACACCTTGTAGTGCGAGAAATCCAACGGAGGAGATCGGGTCTTGTGGGGAAAAGTGCACAAACCTCTGCAGAATGTATAAACTAATCATGGTTAGCCGTGTCCCCGGTTATGGACATCTTGAGTATCTAGTACCTGGATTATCATGTGAATCTCATCATGTTACTCTAATTAATTTTGTTGGGTTTTAATGATGTTGCTTAATTGGGATTGAGAATGCTGTCAACCATTCTCAATGTTTAACAACTACCATGATAGTTAAATAAAATTTATTCCTTTGTAGTAGGGAAAAATTGGCTTTACGCAAAACTGTAACCATAGAGCTTTCCACCAGCCATATATGCATATAGAATAGTCATATTCTTTTATTACTCTCTATGTGTTACATTGGCAACATATTCCATGTGCTGACCCATTTCGGGCTGCAACGTTAATGTTGCAGACTTTTCAGATGACGATTAAGGTGCCTTAGGTCATGGTTCTATACTCAGTGATGCCGTTGGAGTTGATGGACTCACTTATCTTCCAAGCCTTCCGCTGTTATCGTTATTAGATGGCCTTAAGCCATATTTATTGTAATAAGTTCTCTTTTGAGACACTCGATGTAATAAGTGTGTGATTGCTACTCTGTTATAAATCCTTCAAGTACTGTGTGGTGTCAGCATTACTGATCCAGGGATGACACCTGAGCACAGAGATTGGACCGTTTGAGGTCTGGTCGCTACAGTATCAAATGGACTCCAAATGGCACAAAACTTGACAGGCGGTCTACCAGTGGTGTACCAAGGCCGCTTGGAAAATCTCGGTCCATTCCGAGAATGTTTAACACCCGCACAGGAAAAGAGGCAAATGGGGACGCTGGAGGACGTAGGAGTGCCGGATTGCAAAACGGACAACGGGGAAAATGCTCGGATGCATGAGACGAACACGTATGCGAATGCGATGCACATGATGACATGAACAAAATGCAAAACAAAGACAAAACCCAACCACGAGGGAATATCATAACTTAGAGTCGAAAATGGCAAGAGTTGGAATAGAAATATGGGAAGTTACATACGGGGCGTTACAACTAGGCTCGTCAAGTTTAACCCGAGTATTCCGCGTGTGCAAAACTGGCTTGCACCCGTTGTATGTGAACGTAGAGCTTATCACACCCGATCATCACATGGTGTCTCGGCACGATGAACTGTCGCAACGGTGCATACTTAGGGAGAACACTTATACCTTGAAATTTAGTGAGAGATCATCTTATAATGCTACCGTCGAACTAAGAAAAATAAGATACATAAACAGTAAACATCACATGCAATCAAAATATGTGACATGATATGGCCATCATCATCTTGTGCCTTTGATCTCCATCTCCCAAACACCATCATGATCTCTATCGTCACCGGCATGACACCATGATCTCCATCATCTTGATCTCTATCAACGTGTCATCACATGGTCATCTCACCAACTATTGCTTTTGCAACTATTGCTATCGCATAGCGATAAAGTAAAGCAATTATATGGCGCTTGCATCTTATGCAATAAAGAGACAACCATAAGGCTCCTGCCAGTTGCCGATAACTTTAACAAAATATGATTATCTCATACAACAATTTATATCACATCACGTCTTGACCATATCACATCACAACATGCCCTGCAAAAACAAGTTAGACTTCCTCTACTTTGTTGTTGCAAGTTTTACGTGGCTGCTACGGGCTGAGCAAGAACCGTTCTTACCTACGCATCAAAAACCACAACGCGGTATAGTGATTGCTTTTTGATCTTCAGAAAGAACCCTATTCATTGAATCCGATTCAACTAAAGTTGGAGAAATTGACACCCACTAGCCACCTGTGTGCGAAGCACGTCGGTAGAACCAGTCTCGCGTAAGCGTACGAGTAATGTCGGTCTGAGCCACTTCATCCAACAATACCGCTGAATCAAGAATCAAATAGTGATGGCAAGCAATATGTATATACCCACGCCCACAACTCCTTTGTGTTCTACTCATGCATATAACATCTACACATAGACCTGGCTTGGATGCCACTATTGGGGAACGCAGTAATTTCAAAAAAATTCCTACGCACACGCAAGATCATGGTGATGCATAGCACAGAGAGGGAAGAGTGTTGTCCACGTACCCTCGTAGACCGTAAGTGGAAGCGTTATGACAACACGGTTGATGTAGTCGTACGTCTTCACGATCGATCGATCCTAGCACCGAAGGTACGGCACCTCCATGATCTGCACACATTCGGCTCGGTGACATCCCACGAACTCACGATCCAGCAGAGTGTCGAGGGAGAGTTTCGTCAGCACGACAGTGTGATGACGGTGATGATGATGCTACCAGAACAGGGCTTCGCCTAAGCACCGCTACGATATGACTGAGGTGGATTATGGTGGAGGGGGGCACCGGACACGACTAAGAGATCAATGATCAACTTGTGTGTCTATGGGGTCCCCCTGGCCACATATATAAAGGATGGAGGGAGGAGGAGGCCGACCCTCATAGGGCGCGCCCAAAGTGTGGAGTCCTACTAGGACTCCCTAGTCCTAGTAGGATTCCACGTCCTTCATGGAATAGGAAAAAGGGAAGGGAGAAGGAGAAGGAAGGAAGGGGGCGCCCCCTTTCCCTAGTCCAATTCGGACCAGTCCATGGGGAAGGGGCGCGGCCATCCTTGAGGCCTTTCTCTCCTTTCCCGTATGGCCCATTAAGGCCCAATATGAATTCCCGTAACTCTCCAGTACTCCGAAAAATACCCGAATCACTCGGAACCTTTCCGATGTCCGAATATAGCCTTCCAATATATCGATCTTTACGCCTCGACCATTTCGAGACTCCTCGTCATGTCCCCGACCTCATCCGGGACTCCGAAAAAACTTCGGTCATCAAATCACATAACTCATAATACAAATCGTCACAGAACGTTAAGCATACGGACCCTACGGGTTCGAGAACTATGTAGACATGTGTAGGATCGAAAGTATGTCTAGAGGGGGGGGGGTGATTAGACTACTTGACCAAATAAAAATCTAGCCTTTTCCCAATTTTAAATCTTGGTAGATTTTAACAACTTAGCACAAGTCAAGTAATCAACATATACCTGCAATTCTAAGAGTATAGTAGCGGAATGTGAAACAATTGCATATGAAGGTAAATGGAGGACTTTGGAGGGAGCAAATGCAATGTAGACACAGAGATTTTTGGCCTGGTTCCGATAGGGGGTGCTACCGTACATCCACGCTGATGGAGACTTCAACCCACAAAGGGTAACGGTTGCGCGAGTCCACGGAGGGCTCCACCCATGAAGGGTCCATGAAGAAGCAACCTTGTCTATCCCACCATGGCCATCGCCCACGAAGGACTTGCCTCACTATGGTAGATCTTCACGAAGTAGGTGATCTCCTTGCCCGTACAAACTCCTTGGTTCAACTCCACAATCTTGACGGAGGCTCCCAAGTGACATCTAACCAATCTAGGAGACACCACTCTCCAAAAGGTAATAGATGGTGTGTTGATGATGAACTCCTTGCTCTTGTGTTTCAAATGATAGTCTCCCCAACACTCAGCTCTCTCTCATAGGATTGGATTTGGTGGAAAGAGGGTTTGAGTAGAAAGCAATTTGGGGAAGGCTAGAGATCAAGATTTATGTGGTTGGAATGGAATATCTTGACCTCAACACAAGTGTAGGTGGTTCTCTCTCAGAAAATGTATGCTGGAAGTGTAGGCATGTTCTGATGGCTCTCTCCATGAATGAAGAGCGGGTGGAGGGGTATATATAGCCTCCACACAAAATCTAACCGTTACACACAAATCACCGAACTCGGTGGGACCGAATCATGAAACTCGGTCAGACCGATTTAGTTCAAAATGTGAACGTTAGGATTTTTGGTGGGACCGACATGTCAACTCGGTGGGACCGATTCCATTAGGGTTAGAGCATAACGTAATCTCGGTGAAACCGATTACGCAAACTTGGTGGGACCAATTTTGGTAATAGGCAAATAAAGAGTTGGTCGGGCAAACTCGGTGGGACCGATTCGCTCATCTCGGTTAGACCGAAACGTTACGAAGGGGAAACAGAGAGTTTTCATTGCAATCATGGTGGGACCGATCGCTTGTCTCGGTTGGACCGAAACGTTACAAAGGGAAACCAAGAGGTTGCAATCCCATCTCTGTGAGACCAAGATCCCTATCGGTGAGACCGAAATGACTAGGGTTTGTGGCAGTGGCTATGTCAAGTGAACTTGGTGGCGCCGGGTAGGAAATTTCGATGGGGCCGAGTTTGACTTTTGGTTTGGGACATATGTGGATATGAGAAAGTAGTTGAGGGTTTTGGAGCATATCACTAAGCATTTTGAGCAAATAACTCATTAAGCAACACCTCATCCCCTTTTAATAGTATTGGCTTTTCCTATGGACTCAATGTGATCTTGGATCACTAAAAGGAAAATGTAGAGTCTTGAGCTTGAGCCAACATGTGTTCTTAGTATTTTGAGGGGTCCACTTTCTAATCCATGCCATGCCAAACATTGAGCTTTCCTGAAATATTTATCTTGAAATAGCATTAGCTCAATGGGCTATATGTTGTTAGGAATTACCAAAACCACCCAGGATAGTTGCACTTTCAATCTCCCCCTTTTTGGTAATTGATGACAACATATAGATCAAAGCTTCGACAAATGATTTTGAAAAACATCGTCGCTTTGAGAAGTATGTGATAAGCAAGAGCTCCCCCTAAATTTGTGCATTATTTAAAACTTTCTTTTGAATGCAAATGCACAATCGATTAGGATCATGGGTTACTCTTCCATGTCACATACATCTTGGTGGAGCGCTCAAAATGATAGAAATTAAAGGCATGCACTCATCACCAAGCAAGTGAATGATCATATATGCATATAAAGGATAGTATCATCTAAACAAGCATTAAGGTAGCAAATGATCAATCACATGATCACACAAGTATCTCACACAAGGACATAAAGTATCTCACACAATAAAAAGTTCAACCAAAGGCAAAGACACAAAACACTCTCTCGAAGCCTATGATCTATACATATTTCTCCCCCTTTGGCAACAAGTTACCAAAAAGTTCAAATATGCATAGTGCTATGCGTCTCTCAGGCTTGGTCTTCGGGAGGTGGTGTCTAGAGAACTCCAAGGACGAAGGCATCCGTTGATGTAGTTGGAGCTGGTGGAGTGGCTGCTAGAGGTGGCACTGGAGCTGTAGTTGCTGGTGCTGATGTTGTAGCTCTAGAATCTGTCACTGGCACAACAGCAAACCTCTGACTCCTTGGCACTCGCTGAAATGCATCTATGGTTGCCTTGCCTCTCTTCTCTTCTGCTTCCTCCCGAAGCTGCTCAATTGCTGTTGTCTTCAAATTCAGGATGCAGGGGTAGATGCTCCTTATCCAACAGGTATGTTCCTATGCCCATCTTGGAGTTGATGAGCTCCTGAATGTGTGGAGCATACCCACAACTTCTTTTCTGGTCAGCAGCAGTCCTCTTGATTGTCTCTACAATTAGACTCATGACCTTGAACTTCTGAGGGACATCAAAAAGCTGTAGCCGGTTGATAGAGTGCCCTCTGATCATCTTGTGATCTCCTGACCTGGGTAGCAGAGTGTGCCTTGGGATCCAGTTGATAGTAGGCAAACCAGACAATAAGAAATGTACAGATCCAAACTTGTGAGTCTCCAAAGCTTTATCTGGGATCTCCTTGTACATGTTAGCCATAGTGTTATGGTCCTTCTTCTTCTTGGCATACACATCCAAGTCATCTTCATGTTCTGCTGGGGCATTTATCAATTTTGCCCATTCTTCAACTGTGGATTGATACCTAGTACCTTCTGACATCCATATGATCTTCCCATCTGGGTAGAAGTGAGTAGTGGAGTAAAACTGCATGATCAGCTCAACATTCCATTTTGTGAGCTTCTGTCCAACAAACTCATCTACTCCACATGCTTTGAAGCTGTCATAAACTCCTAGGAAGTGATCTTCATTGTCCTGGATGAATTCCCAATCAACCCATCTCACACACAATGGGCTTCTTGTCAAGCAGAATAGTTTCATAAAAGTCTTGTTGTTCCTTTGTGTGAAACCTGTAGTCAACTGCAATCCTTCTCCTCACAACATAAGGATCAGACTTTCCCCACAATCTCAGTCCAACATCTTTTCTGACGTGCATGTCTTCAGCTATTGGATGAGTATCATTGTGGTCTAGAATCTTGGGCTTCAATTTTATCAAAATAAGGGACTCATCATCTTCTTCTTCTTCAGCTTCAGGCACTGGGGCCTTGTTCTTTTCTTCAGCAGGTATACTTCTGGTGTTCCTCTTGGGCTTAGGAGGCTTCTGAGCTTGAGCTTTGGGGGCAGCTTTGGGCTTTGATGTTGTAGCCCATGACTTTATAGCATCCCCCATAAGCTTTTGAGCTTTGGGTGCTGGAGCATCCTCTTCTTCTTCTTCTTCATCTTCAGAGGGATCTTTCATCATGGAGGGCTTGCCAATGACTTTGGTAATGGTCTTCTTGACTCTTTCCTTTCTCTTCTTTCCCTCTCCAGCTTCTTTGGGTTCAAGAGTGAACTCCATTGCTTCTTGAGTAGAGGCTCTGGCCTTAGACATAGGAATTCATTTTGCTGGAGCCTTCTTATTCATTCCTGGTGTAAGTGCATCTAGTGCCCCTTAGTGATTTTGGTGTATTGAAGACTTATAGGTTAAGGGACTAATGCGTTTGTGAGTATACACAGGTCTATAAGTCAATGAGGAGTTTGATATTTACAGAGAAAGTTGACCCCTAAAAATGAAGTTCTTCGACTGAAGACTTTGGATCTCTGAAGACTTTCTGAAGACTTTGAAAGTGAAGAAATTGGTGTGACCTTGAAGACTTGGTATTCATTCGAGGAACATGAAGCGTGAAGACTTTTGTTTTCGTAGTTTCATTTTCTCTTTCTTGAGTCATAGAAAACACTGTACTGTTAAAGGGGGTCGAGGAAATACTAAGGAAAAATTTCCATGTGATGCTCAACTCAAAATCCTACACCTACCAATCCCTTTGAGTGAAGCCATTGGAAATCTCATACAGTTCAGTCAATTTCTTCAGTGACAGAGACGAAGTTCTTCTGGTCTCTGAGGAATTTGTCCTGACTGAGGAGTTAGGAATTCGCCAGTGCGGATTACCTACATAGTGAGGAACATGATAGCCCTGAGGATTTTGCTACTCAAAATAATGACCGTTGCTGTGCTATGCGCCAGCTGTCCCAAAATATCTATCCACCTAACGGTCATATCATTGAAGGGCATTTATGTCTTATCATGTCGGGCTGCTCCCTAGGCTATAAATAGCCGCCCCCTACAACCACTAGCTGGTTGGCCGCTCCGAGAGAAACTGACACTTGTCATTTGAGAGCAACCCATCCTCCAAGGACTTTGAGCGAAAATCATCAAGTGAGGAAAAACCCAAAACCCAAACACCTACAAACCCCAAGTGATTGAGCATCACTGAAGAGATTGATCTTGCGTGGATCCGACGCTTGTTACCTTTGAACACCGTGCTTCTTCCAGACGGTTAGGCGTCATGGTCTAGAGCATCCAAGAGGAATTGTGGATCACCGAGTGACCGAGTTTGTGAAGGTTTGGAAGCCGCCTGAAGACTTACCACGAGTGATTGGACGAGGTCTGTGTGACCTTAGTTCAAGGAGAATACGGTGAGGACTGGGTGTCTTCGACTAAGTGTCCTTGACTGGGTGTCTGGGACTGTGTGTCCTTGAGTTTAAATACTCAGCCGCTCCAACCAGACGTACAACTGAGGCAGCAGTTGGAACTGATCTACCAAATCATTGTCTTCACCAAGCTCACTGGTTCTATTTCCTCAACTCTTTCATTTCCTCATAACTGTGTTGTATGTTTGTTCATATATGTGTTTGAAGACTTTAACTGAAGACTTTCTCAATTTCCTCAGTTCAATTTCTTCAGTCTGTTTGTCTTCATCCTGTGTTATCCTGTGATTACGCTTCCTGTACTCTGTGCCTGTCTTCATTTCATCATGATGACTATGCTTGTATTCTGTTGTGTTTACCTTTGAGTACTTATTCCGCTGCTAGTAGTTCTTCGCTAAGGAATTCCCTCACCAGAAAATTCCTCAGTGAAGAATTTCATAAAAATTGCCTATTCACCCCCCCTCTAGTCGATATAACGCACTTTCAATTGGTATCAGAGCAAGGTACTCCCTTGTTCTGTGTGATTTTGGTTTAACCACCTGGAGTTTTAGTTATGTCGACCGCAGGTATGAAAAAAGTGACATGCCCCATCTTTGACGGTCACGAGTATCCCAAGTGGAAGGCCATGATGAAGAAACGCCTCATGGCGATGAACAGCAAGCTGTGGACCGTCACTGGGATTGGTCTGACCGATCTGTGCAAGATGGTGGAAGCTGATGACATTCGCAAGTACACTCTTCTCAACCTCACGGCGAAGGATGTCATCTGCTCCAGTCTGTCACAAAATCAGTTCAGGAATATCATGCATCTCGATCATGCGAAGCTCGTCTGGGACCATCTCTCTGAGGTCTATGAAGGTCATCGAACCTGTCATGATCCTTGGTTTGACGACTTCAAGGAATCTCTCAAAGCGATGACATTCGAACTAGAATCATCATCTTTTGCATCATGCCTTATGGCAAAAGATGCTGAGGTAACTGAATGCTACCTATCCGAGCCTAGTGAGGATGATTCTGGTGATGAATTTGGACCCAGCTATGTCAAACTTGCTTCCCTTGCCACTAAACAACAAAGAGCTTTGGAAAAAGTTCACTACATGCTAAATAAGAGTGATGACATGTTGGGTGAAGAAATGGATCAGTCAAAAGCTTTGGCTGAAAGTCTTCAGAGACTTCATACTAAGTATGACACCCTTCAAGATCAACATAACACTCTTTTATCTGATCATGAGAAGCTTTCTTATGAATTTCTTCAAAGAAAGCAAGATCTTGAGAAGCTAAGAGTGAGTTATGAAGATCTTCAGAAGGAGCGCGATTCATTACTTGCTCAACAAATCAGCGCTTCTCAGGAAGAATTTGTTCCTCCATGCTTGAAGTGCATTGAACGTGAATCTGCTAATTCTTCACCTGAATGTTCAAATGCTGCTAATGTTTCAAATTCTTCACATACCTCTGCTATCACTAATTCCTCATCTGAGGACATTGCTAGTATCACTGATGATGCAGGGTTGAAGGAATTGTACACGACAGGCATGTACAAAAGCCTCAAAGGGCATCATGCTCTTTGTGATGTGCTTAAAAATCAGATCCTCAACAGGAACCCTAGGAAAGAGGGTATTGCCTTTGAGAGGAAACTCAATGCTGATGGTACATATTGGAAGCCTGAGCAGTACCCCAAAACTACATGGGTTGCTGCAAAGGGACCTCCAGTTGATCCATCTAACTTATCTGGGTTTGCATGTGAATCTCCTCATTCTGATGTTGAGTCATTTGACTCCAACTACAAACTATTCAAAAATCAGAATGGTGAAGTATTTGCTAGATATGTTGGCACTAACTGCAGGAACGGTTCCCCTATGAAGAAAATCTGGGTTCCCAAAAGATGCCTTGAAAATCTTCAGGTGAATGTCATCATGACGCCACCTGTGAAGAATAGGAACCCCAGATCAAATGCTTCATATGTACCAAATTCTTCATATGGATTCAAGTCCTCATACGGACCAAACTCCTCACATGGATCATATTCCTCATATGGATCAAAGTCCTCATATGAACATCATCGTGCTAACCCGTCTGTTTCGCAGGGAAGATCTAAGGATTATGGATATGTGCATTATTCTTCAAATCATTATGTCCATAAGTCCTCGAAGAATTTCTCTGCATACTCTTATGCTTACTCTAACCCCTCTTATGTGAAACGAAATGGACTGGCTTCTATGCCATCCTTCTCGTATGGAGCTCGCAGAGTGATGAACTCTTTGACACCCCTTCAGATGTGGGTGGTGAAGAAAAAGAACTAATCTCTTTTGCAGTGTCAGGTCTCCAGACGTATGTAATCGTCTGAAGAATTTGCTGGAGACCTGAGTATGCCTGATAGGACGCAGGCTAATCATGAAGAAATGAACTTTCATTTCTCATGTCCTCATATTGCTTTATCTGTTCTTTTGCTTGATGAAATTGATCTGATGAATTGATGTCATATTCTTCACTGATGAAGTATATGAGTTTGTAAGATGCACTAAGGATGATCAACCCAAAGCCATTGAGTGGGTCCTTGATAGTGGATGTACAAACCACATGACTGGTGACAAGAATCTATTGATGAATGCTCCATTATCTCCATCGCATCTGAAGCATATCATCTTTGCTGACAAAGGCAAAAGTCAGGTATTGGGTCTAGGTAAGGTTGCGATCACAAAGGATCGACACATGGACAAAGTCATGCTTGTTGAGTCCTTAGGATACAACCTTATGTTTGTCTCAATGCTTTGTGATCTTGATATGGTTGTTGTCTTTGGCAAGTACCGTTGTGTTGTGGTTATGGAAGCTGACAATTCCAAAGTCTTTGAAGGCTTTAGGAGAGGAGACCTGTATATTGTTGATTTCTCTACAGGACCACAACCAGCCGTGTGCTTACTTGCAAAAGCTTCAGAAGGCTGGATCTGGCATCGACGACTTGGTCATGCAGGCATGAGGAATTTGCACATGCTTGCGAAGAAGAAGCATGTCATTGGCATCGAGAATGTCAAATTCCTCAAGGATCACCTATGCGGAGCCTGTGAAGCTGGGAAGATGACGAAGGCCAAGCATCCAGCGAAGACTATCATGACCACCACTCACCCATTTGAATTGCTTCACATGGATCTCTTTGGTCCTAATCATTATTCTGCTATTTCAAATGAAGCATCTCAATATGGCTTTGTTATTGTTGATGATTATTCTCGCTACACATGGGTACACCTTGTTACTTACAAACATGAAGTGCAGGAAGTCTTCAAACAATTTTCCTCGAGGGCTTCAACCAACTTTGGTGTGAAGATCAAGCACATCAGAAGTGACAATGTCACTGAGTTCAAGAATTCTGGTCTCGATGACTATCTTGATGAACTTGGTATTACTCATGAGTTATCTGCTCCTTATACTCCTCAGCAGAACGGGGTCGTGGAGCGCAAGAATAGGACACTTGCTGAGATGGCTCGCACTATGCTTGATGAATACAAAACGCCTCGTCGTTTCTGGACTGAGGCAATTGATACTGCGTGCCACATCATCAACAGAGTATATCTTCACAAATTCTTCAAGAAAACTGCCTATGAACTCCTCACTGATAAGAAACCCAATGTAAGTTATTTCAAAGTCTTCCGTGCTAAATGTTGGATTAGAGATCCTCATCACAACTCAAAATTTGCACCAAAAGCACATGAAGGTTTTATGCTTGGTTACGGAAAGGACTCGCACACCTACAGAGTCTTCAACAACGTTCTTCACAAGGTTGTTGAAACTGTAGATGTGCGGTTCGACAAAACTAATGGCTCGCAAAGAGAGCACCTACCTACTGTGATAGATGAACCAGCACCTGAGGAAACTATCAAGTTCAAGGCTACTGAGGATGTCATTCCTACTGAAGAATCTGCTGAAGAATTCATTCCAGAACATGAAGAACGTCGAGCTAATGCACCTGAAGAAAATGCTGAAGAAAATGGTGCTGAAGAAAGCGCTGATCAAATTCTTCAACGGCAACCAGCTCATCCTCGCATTGCAAAAGAAGTGCAAGTTGAAAAGATCGTCAATGACATCAAAGCGCCAGGTCCTCTCACATGCTCAAAGCTTCACATTTATCTAACTTTTGTGGGCACTATGCTTTTGTCTCTATTACAGAGCCCACTAAGGTAGATGAAGCATTTCTGGAGCCTGAGTGGATTCAGGCCATGCAAGAAGAATTACATCAGTTCGAGCTCAACAATGTCTGGGAACTGGTCAAACGTCCAGATCCTCGCAAGCACAATATAATCGGCACAAAGTGGATCTACCGCAACAAGCAAGATGAAAATGGCCTTGTGGTGAGGAATAAGGCACGGCTTGTAGCTCAAGGCTACACACAGGTTGAAGGAATTGATTTCGATGAAACTTTTGCACCTGTTGCTAGATTTGAGGCTATTCACATATTACTTGCTTATGGTAACCATCATGATATCACTTTATATCAAATGGATGTGAAAAGTGCATTCCTCAATGGTAAGCTTGAGGAAGAAGTATATGTTGCTCAACCCCCAGGTTTTTGAAGATCCAAAGAATCCTGACAAAGTCTTCAGACTCAACAAGGCCCTCTATGGCCTCAAGCAGGCCCCACGGGCTTGGTATGATACTTTGAAGGAATTCCTCATGACGAAAGGCTTCAAACCCGGTTCACTCGACCCTACTCTTTTCACTAAATCTTATGATGGTGAATTGTTTGTGTGCCAAATATATGTTGATGATATTATCTTTGGCTGTACTGACCAACGTTATAGTGATGAATTTGCCTATATGATGAGTGAAGAATATCAAATGTCTATGATGAGAGAGTTGAAATTCTTCTTAGGTCTTCAAATTCTTCAACAACGCAATGGCATATTTATATCTCAGGAGAAATACCTCAAGGATGTACTGAGGAAATTCGGCATGCAAGATTGCAAAGGCGTCAAAATTCCTATGCCCACAAATGGCCATCTGTGCACTAATGAAAATGGTATTGACTTCGATCATAAGGTATACCGCTCCATGATTGGTTCTTTATTGTACTTATGTGCATCTAGGCCAGATATAATGCTTAGTGTTTGCATGTGTGCCCGATTTCAAGCTACACCGAAGGAATCCCACCATAAGGCCGTGAAGCATATTCTTCGATATATAGCTCACACACCAACACTTGGATTATGGTACCCCAAGGGCTCGGCTTTTGATCTCATTGGATATTCTGACTCTGACTATGCTGGTGATTGTGTGGACCGCAAGTCAACATCTGGTACATGTCATTTCCTCGGACGATGTTTGGTTTGTTGGTCCTCGAAGAAACAAAACTACGTATCACTATCTACTGCCGAAGCTGAGTACATTGCCGCTGGTTCTTGCTGTGCTCAACTGCTATGGATGAAGCAAACTCTCAAGGACTATGGCGTCAACATAAAGAATGTGCCTCTCTTATGTGACAATGAGAGTGCCATCAAGATTGCTCACAACCCAGTTCAACACTCCAAGATAAAGCACATTCAGATTCGTCATCATTTTCTTCGTGATCATGTGTTGAAGGGCGACATTTCTATTGAGCATGTGAAGACTGAAGAACAGCTAGCCGATATCTTCATAAAGCCCTTGGATGAGAAGAGATTTAGCAAGTTGCGGTGTGAGCTAAATATCCTAGAATCTTCGAATGTTCTTTGAAAAGGACACTCATCCTAACACTTATGCAAAATTGATGACTTAGATGTGCAACACATGAAGAAACGTTTTCTTCAATCAATGAAGAATAACACTCTTAGTGTGAAGAAATTAATGAAGAATTTGATTCTCAGAACCCTACGATAATTGTACGCGGTGTCTGAAATCATCATTCTTATACGATGGGTCACGCCACCACCAAAAGTTGAAATTCCTCAAATTATTCATATTCTTCAACTTTGCATAATCTTCACTGCTTCCGTCGTTTTTCTTCATTGGCTATATACATACATACATACATACATACATAAACACTATTCTGATCACGGGATCAGAATAATATTCTGATCACAACCTGACCTGCCCCACTAGTAGTACGTTGAACTTCCCTGTGAACTAGGTTGAACTTCCGCCAACATTGCCCAAATGGGGCTTGCGATATACCGTTGGAAAGCTATGGAACCCAATATCATGACCCAACTTAAATTTTTGGCAAAATATAAGCGGTTTAAGAGAAGTTTTGAAAACCGTTTTTTCTTCGCACAAAAAACATGAATCGTATTTTTATCGCATTTCTAAACCGTTTATCGGAATGAGGCATATAATATGGCGTTGGAAAGCTGCTGCAAAACTGCTCCTTCCACATGTTAAAAGTTTTCTCTAATTCCCTATGGTTAAAGAGTAATTTGAAAAAACGTAAAATTTCGTAAACCGAACAGCTGAGTTCGTTTTTTCGATGTCATTTCTAAATGGCTAATCCAATGGAGGCATGTGATACGGCGTTGGAAAGCTTATGAAAATGCGCTACTTTTTCATCTTGAAAGTTTTTGTCTAATTTTGAATGGTTTAAGAATAATTTAGAAAATGGTACAAGTTCTACTGAGTTTGTATTTTCGAGCTAATTTTTTATCCGTCCGTCCGAATGCAGCAAATGATATGGCATTGGAAAGCTTGAAGAGATGCGAAACTTTTTTGTATGTATTGTTTCTCCTAATTCATTACGGTTTTATGTCAGTTTTGAAAATGGTTAAAAACGTATTTTTGCCATAATTTCTACAAAGTTTATCGGAATGGGGCAAATAATATACCGCTGAAAAGCTACGAAAAATGCGAAACTTTTTCATGTTGATGGTTTTCTCTGAATACTGGCCGTTTTCAAGTAATTTCGAAAATGGTGGGATCATTCGTTCTGCCTTTATCGCGAAACAGATTCTTCGAAAATGCACTGCGTGAAGAACCTGAACTTCTCGGCGCGTGTACCTGAACTTCACTCTGTTTTTCACGTGATTTTTTTGCTCGTAGGTCTCCATCCACTGCTCATAACTCTCCATCCATTCACCGGAATTGAGCAGATGATATACCGATGGAAAGCTACTGTAAGCACGCAAGTTTCTCATGTTGATCATCTTTTCATACTCGCGACGATTTTAAAAGTTTTTCATCTCAAATTCATTCACTATAGAAGTCGAACTTCCTGCTGTTTTCACATTGAACTTCCGTGACGTATTTTCATTTGTAATTTTCTCATCCATTTTCGTCAGTGTTACACAAATGATATTCTTTTTGTACAAACCTCTCTCACAATATATTTTTTAACTTTCTCCGACCGAGGACTTGAAACTTACACAAATGATATTCCTGTCATTTTGAAGTAAATTAGAGAAATGACGAGGTCATGATTTCTGGCTTCATTGCGAATGGAAACGCAGTGCGTGAAGTAGTTGAACTTCTCGGACTTGTCTCTTTAAACCTCACTCTGTTTTTGACGTGTTGTTTTTTGCACTGCGTGAAGTAGTTGAACTTCTGGGGCATGTCTGTTTGAACTTCACTTTGTTTCACTTTATTGTTTTTTGTATGAAATACACACCATGTAGTACGTGAACATCCGGTTGTTATCACTTTTGAACTTCTCTCTGGTTTGAGAGAATTATTTTAAAACACAAAAAACAACATATTTTTTTATGTATTTTTGGACATCTAAATACACGGTGATCCTCTCTCACAGTAATTTTTTGAACTTTTCCTTGCTGAGCACTTGAACTTCTAGCAACTATTTTTTCGGTTATGAGTTGTTTTTAAAAGTGCAAAAATGGCGTTGTGTTTTTTATTTTTTGAACAGGTAAATCCTAGGTTTTAATAAACTCTGAACTTCTCTGTTATTTCAATTTGAACTTCACCTTTTTATATTTTTGAGTAAAGAATTGTATTCGATTTTTATACGGAAAAAATCGAACATGGAAATACAAGGTGAACCTCTCTCGCAAGAATTTTTGAACTTCTCCGGACAGAGCACTTGAACTTCTAGCAAAAAAATTTTAGCCTTTGCTTTTTCATTATTTTTTAATACAAAATTCACACCGTGTAGTACGTGAAGTTCTGGTAGTTATCAATCTGAACTTCTCTCGGTTATGTGAAAATATCTAAGTTTTTTCAATTTGTTGGTTTATCATTTAGTAACGAGGAAAATCTGGGTTCTTCATATACATTGAACTATTCTATTTTAAAAAGTGAACTTCTTGGTTTTTACAATTTGGACTTCTTGGTGTTATTCATTTGTAACGGAAAAAATGGGGTACTATGTATTTTATAGAGTTTTTCAAGTGCTCTGTTATTTTTAATATGACCTTTGATTTTTTCTAATGTGTAAAGTATGTTTTTTGTTACATTTTTTGAGTTTATCTGTGATATAATTTTAATTTTTTTGTCATCGCTTTTCAATAATGGGAAAATCCATGGGAGATTTTTTTGAACACCCATAACATTTTCTTTGAACTCTCCAATTTATAGACATCGAGCCGCTCTAACTTTCGTTATTTCGAATAGATCATATTGTTAGAAACATTGAACTTCTTCGTTATTTCGAATATATCTTATTGGTCTTATTCTTTAGTAACCAAAAAAACCGAGTTTTTTCAAATAAATATCAAACGCTCTGCTTTTTAAAGTTGAACTTCTTTGGTTTTATTATTTAGTAAAGAGAAAAAACTGAGTTTTTAATATGCATTGAAGTACTCTGTTTTTAAAATTGAACTTCGTGGTTTTAATCTTTAGTATCGGGGAAACTGTAAGTTTTTACAAACATCAAACAAGTTCATTTTTTTAATTAGGACGTTTTGTTGTTATTCATTTTTATAAGGGAAAAGTCCTTGTTATGTTATAAACATCGAACCACTCACTTATTTAAATTTGAACTTCCATATCTTTTTAGACTTTGACTTTTTATTCCTTTTTCGTATATGAAACACACTCCACGTAGGAGGAACTAATTTCAGATAGAGCGTTTTTGTTTCAAATTTGTAATGGAATGAGAAAATTATTTTAAAACACCCAACATTTTTTTATCTACCCATTTTACTTAAATCTGAACATCTAGGGTTAACATTTTATCGGTGAGGGTTCTTTTTCTTCTTGGTTTATAAAGATCGAACTTCTCCATTATTTTAAATTGAACTTACTACCTTTTCTTTTAGTAACCTGAAATATCTAAGTTTTATATAAACATTGAATCGCTCGGCTATTTTGATTTGAACTTCTACATTTTTTTAGAAATGCGAGAAATACAGTCAACATCTTCGTTTTATTCTTTAGTAATGAGAAATCATCTGAGTTTTTCTTAACCTTCGAACTTCTCTCTTATTTTAATTAGAACTTCTTAGAAAAATATGGTTTTTAAATAAATAGACAATTTTCTAGAATTTGCATGTAGACCATCATCAAAGAAGAACATATATAGTTGACAATGTACTATGCTACCATAGTTCTGAAAGATTAAATGAGACGTTGCAATCAAGATAGCCATCCTATTTTTCCTATGAATATTCTTTAATTTATTCTTACAAAAATTGTTATAAGTGGAGTGTATGGGTATGTACAACGATACAAGTCACCTTTGTAAAGTTTACAACAATACAAGCCTGTTGTCCCGAAGAAACATATAATATTGTAATTTCACCTCTCATAGACATGCACCTTTTTATTGAAACTAAATGCACTTTGTTTAGTCAACATGAAACATGTTTCCAGATTAACCACATTTTTTGTCAGTGTGTTTGAACTTCTGTTTCTCTCTGTATACAAGAAATACAATAATTTTCCTGATATTTTACTTCTTCGCACAAGCAAAGTACAACGTTACAATGAAATAAAATAATTTTTTAAGGGACTACTACAATCCACCTCCCAAAACAACACCTAGACTTGGGGGATTTATTCCTCTGTTGTTTCTAGTATGGCCTTCGAACATGGTTACAATAGTCAGTGGCTTGGTGACTGGAACTTTTGAAGAACAAATAAAAGAAACGATGTATGTGAAACACTGCAACAAGTGTTAAATTTTTCCAACAATAATAAAGGTGAACTTCATGTTTTTCTGTTTTGAACTTGTATTATAGTTTCATCACTTATTGGCTGGAAAGTAACTGAAAGAAGAAGAAGAAACGAACAGCAAAACCAAAATCTGAACACAAATAAGAAGAAAACAAAGATGTGAACTAGCGGTTCAACTAGCACGAGCAAAAAGTCTGGCCGTGCATTTTTCTGAACTTTTTATGCAAGAACTCTGATTTTTTCACACCATGATCTTCCTGAACTTCAGTTTTCCTCGATGGATTAATGGGTCGGGAGGCCCTTGCGGACGGGAACTGCATCGTTGGGTGTCGAAACCGTCTTGGGGAACGACGTCGCAGCAGCGCAGGGCGCTTGGGGACAGCTATATCGGCGGGATTGGGGAGCTCATCATCCGCTATCGATGGCATCTCATTGCAGTGATGGGGGAGATGGACTCGTCGTGCTTCGCCAGCAGCTTCGTAGGGAGAAGGCGAGGAGTGGAGAGGGCGGCGGCCGTTGCCGCGATGTGTCGCCAGTAGCGCATCGGGGAGGTGTCCCGCATTGGTGGGCTTAACTCTGGACTGGGAGGATACACGTGGTGGGTCATGGCCGGGCAGCTGGGCGGCAGCCGTGGAGCGGGGTGGATGGCGAGCCAGCGGCCGGGGAGCGAGATGACCGTCGAGCACCGGGGCGGCGAGATCTAGGTGCGGCGCCCAATGTGTTGCTCGTGTCGGGGTGGGAGGAGGAAGGCGCATGGCCGGGGAGGAGCGCCGGCGGATCCAGAGCCAGACGGAGGCGGTTGCGCGACGGAGGTGGAGGGAGTGGCCTCGCACCATAGGAGGCGGCGGGCGGGATCCGGAGCCTAGCGGCGGTGCGCAGGATAGGGGAGGAGGAAGCAGCGCAGCGACCGGATCCATGGGCGAAGGCGGCGCGCTGGCCGGATCCGCGGGCGGAGGCGGCGCAGCGGCCTGTTCCAGGGCCGGAGGCGGCGCGGCGACCGGTTTCGGGGGCAGGGCGGTCGACGCGGGTGGCGAAAGAAGGTGGACGCAGGTGGGGAAGGTGCCAGCGAGGGGAGGGGGCGGCGGCGCGATGGAGAAGGCAGGGTGGCGGCACGTCGGAAGGAGGCGGGAGCGAGGGCGGCGCGCCGGGAGGAGGCCGCGGAAGGATCGGGGGAAGGTCATGGGGTGGATCGTGGGAAGGTTGTGGGGAGGAGGTGGGTCGGGCCGTCGGGGGAGCTGTGGGGGTGGGCTGGGTTTTTTTAATTGGGGAACACCTAATCAGACTCTATATAGGGCGTTGTGATCCAAATAACTATTCTAATCCCATGATTAGAATATGGTTGTCCTATATATATATGTATGAGTTTATGTCCTCTACAGCATTCACTTATTGCTATTTCTTCAAGTTGGTTTTCTGCTAAGTGAATGTGATCGGACCCTTCCCCTCTATGCTATACTCAACCCAATCTGTTCACAAATTCTTCATGTGCGTTCTATTTGAAACTCGTTCAAAATCTTCACTGTGTCCTTGTCAGCTGAAGAAATTGCGAAGGGAACTTTAAAACCTATCTTATCTAAATTTTCGGCTTTGCCGCTCAAACCGTTCCGCATCCCACGTTATACTTATCCACTCACCCACGATCGCACACGATCTCCACCTCTCAGTACGTGGGTGACACATGTCAAGCGAATGAGAAGGGTCAGGGGCACGTTCGTCCAATTTCTTCGGGCGAGCAGTTTTTCACTGTGGCTATAAATACCCCTCCGCCCCTTCCTCACTTCTTTTACTCCGCTCGACATCTCTCTCCAGCTCGAGCTTCTCAAACCCTAGCGCCGCCACTACTTCATTGCCGCCGGTGAGAAAGAGCTTCACTGCCTCGACCTCGTCGCCGACGTACTCGCGTCGACCGCGGAAATCTTCACTCCGCCGCCGCCGTAGCCGTCTTCCTCCACCAAGTTAGGGCATGGAAGATCTGCACAGACCAACTTCACATCTTCTCACTCCAGTTCGTCGTGTTCTTCGTCCAGGGCAATTAAAAGTTACTTTTACTACCCTCGTTGATTTGAATGATTATCTTCAAAATCTTCAAAGGTGTTTTTCTTCATAGATTCACACACTAAACACCTCACACGTCATGTTTTTGATTCGTTTCTCTAAGCCATGTTTTTCTTCAAGATTCCTAAAATGTGTGGATTTTTAATCTACACATCTCTGGAACCTAAGACAAAGAACGCTTAGTGAAATTCTTCAAGACTCATCTGGTCAAATTCCTCAAACTTGTTCTTTTTACAAAACCTTCTGAGAACGCATATGACCTCTCCAAATTCCTCGCAACTATACTCTGTTCACAGGTACACATGTCAGCTGCTGAATCACTAGGTTCTCATCAACTTAACTCATTTGCATTGTTCCTCGAAGAAAAGTTGCATACTTCTTCAGAGAATTCAATTGTTCAAATTCCTCAACTGAAGAAAATGGCTGACGGTAAGAAGCCACAGAAGGGAGGAAAGAGGCCTGAGGTAAATACAGCGTTTGAGATCCCTGATGAAATATATGCTGGGTACTGCACACCTACTGAGGAAAACCAAGAATGAGCACAAAGTGCGCATTCAGAAGATAGAGAGGAGATGGGCAAGAGAATGGAGGGAGTTTAGATATGTCACTCCTAAATATATGAAGAAATTCACACTCAAACCTCCATGCCCAAGAGCTCCATTGGCACCTGGCCAAATCGCTGATCCCACCAGCCTCAAGCGCGGTGAGGACTATCCTGATGAATGGGCCAAGCGCCAAGCCAAGTTGGCTAAGCAAGCCAAAGAAGCAATGAGGAAATTCAATGAAGACTCTGCTGCTGTTGCCTCTGCTGAGGCCTTTGCTGTCAAGCCAAATAAGGCTATGTCAAAGAAGCCTGCATGCAAGCCAAGTGCTTCACCAACAATGCCCTCAAGGCCAAGTTCCTCAGCAATGCCCTCACGGCCAGAATTCTCAAAGCCCTCACGGCAAATTCCTCATGCTGCTCCTGTTCCTCCAAATTCCTCAGCTCCTCTGCCTAAGCCCTCAGTTGTTCTGACTAAATCCTCAGCACCTATGCATCTCGCCTCGTGCCAAAGGACTGCAGGCATGTCCATTGCCTCAGGTGTCTCAGCAAGTTCCTCAGCTACACCAAGTTCCTCAGTTGGCCCCTCTCTGCTGAAGACAAAGGTCACTGCTGGATGAGGTCCTCGCCCAAGTCCTCAAAAGAAGCAAGTCGCTTTCCAAGTGCCGTCTAATGAAGACGAAGCTGATGATGATGAACTTGCAGAAATCATCAGAGACAGGCAAGTCAGGGCCGCTAGAGCCAAAGGATCAGAGGTGCCACTGCTTTTGGATCCCAAGTTGATCCTTGACTACATTGATGTTTGGCACAAGGATCCCAACACCCCCTTGCCTGATTTCAAGCTGACTCCTGGTCAAAGTCACATGCTGACCCACTTCATTCAAGAAGAAAAATGGAAATTTGAGAAGGCCAGACAGATCAAGAAAGCGCAGTACAAGAAAGAGCGCTATCTGAAGAAAAACTTTATCTCTATGACAACTGAAGAACTTGTCACTATTCAGACTGAGATCAAGAAACTCAGTGATGACTTTGAAGCATATCGCGCCGATTGGCTTGGAGCCAAGGTTCGTTTTGTGAAACTTGCGGATAACTTCACTTCCAATGTTGCAGCCCCAACGCAACAGGAAATTCCTCAGGCTGCAGCATCTGCTCAGCCTACTAAAGAAAATGCAAGCACCACTGATGAAAATCAGGCTGCTGAAGAAAATGTGAGTTCCAGGGCTGATGACTGCATTCGAGCCACTGAAGAAATTGCCAGGGCACCCACTAGTGGTGCGCCTGAAGAAAATGAAGAAATCAGGGCAACTGCATCAGTTGTGCCTGAAAAAAATCAACCAGATTTCTCAGCTACTCCTGCGCCCACTTCAACTCCAATCCTTCCATCTGCATCATATGTGAAGAAGACCAAGGCTGCAGATCATGCTGCAGTGAAGAAAAGGAAAGCATCAGCTGCTTCAGATTCTTCAGCTCCGAAGAAAATGAAGCCTATGACAAGTTCATTTGCAAATCCCATTGATGTTGTTCCCATCTCAACCAGGCCATCAAAGGACCTTGTTCCTTTTGATGAAGAATATGTGATCCCCAGTGGATCTGATGAAGATACTCCTTCTGCTGCTTCATTTGAACCGTTGGATGAAGAAATTGAAGTGGATGCGATCCCTTCAACACCTATCATCTGCTCGCCTATGCCTCAGTTCACAGCTGAAGAGGCTGGCGTTGAAGAAATGGAAGATGAAGATGTGGACGTTGACTGCTCCACACCCGTACTCAGTGATGAATTCTGGGAAAGTCAGCATCCAAACTCTCCAATGTTCACCCCTCTACAGCAAATTCCTCAGTCCCCCACACAAACTGTACAAATGGGCTCTGAAGAAACTCATCCCACTGCATCTGTCCATGAGGAAATTCCAGCCACTAGCGCTGAAGAAACTGCTGCTGCTGAACAACCAACGACGCATACTGCCACTGAGGAGGAACCAGAAATTCCTCAGCCTGAAGAACCTGCGATTGAGATTCCTGAGGTCGTGATGCAACTCACTGACACTCCTCTGCCGAAGCCAAAGGACCCATTCTCACGCAAGCAAAAGTTCAAGGCTGATGATTTCTTCGGCGAGCACGTATTCTTCGAAGATTACAACCCATATAACTCTGCTCGCATTAGGAAGAGGCGTTTCTGGACTGCTAGTCAAGCCAATTTCTATTCCTCAGTGCTGTTCAACAAGGAGAAGATCTTCTATCATGAGCATATTCCTCACGTGGATATGGAATCTCTGCCGTGCTTTGCACCAGTCCTCAGTGTTCTTCACGACGCTGGACTGTTAAACTTTTGCTCTGACATCTGCGATTGGAATGAAGAACTGATTCTTCAATTCTATGCAACGCTGCACATCACTGGAGATGCTGAAGATGTGAATTCCTGGGTGTTGGACTGGATGTCTGAAAACACTCACTACACTGCACCAGCCTCTGAATTGCTTCGTGCTCTACCACTCAGTCCTCCCCTTGAAGAAGCTCGCTGCATCTACAGTGAACCTGAGCTCACACATCATTACATGCAGGTGCTGATGAAACCTTTGAAGCCAGGTCAAGCACCAAGAACCAAATTCCTCGTGAAGGAATTGTTGTACGTGCCCAGAACTGTCAATCATATTCTTACGAGGACAATCAGTCCTATCAAAGGCCACGACTCATCTGATGAGGAAATTGTTGGCATCATGAAGAATCTTGTATTCAACATCGTTCATGGCATTCCTATCAATTATCATGATTTCTTCATGAGGACTATGGCAAATGTTGCACTGTCTCCGTTTGAGCTGAAGCCTTATGCACCTTGGATTATGAGATTCCTCAGGACAAGGTCTTCACTCAACTACAAAGCTGATTTCCAGAATCACCTCAGCTACTTGCCCCCAATTGAAGTCCTCAAGCAGACATATTCCTCAGTTGATGGAAAGGGCAAGGCACCAGCTGTAATAGATGAAGGCATTCATCCATTGGATGGTCAGTTTCGCAAAGCTGCATCTTATTCCACCAATGATGACTCTGCCACACATGACTCTGCCAATGCACCCAAGTCCACTCCTCAAGCCACTGCTCCGCACGTGATGACTGACCGTGAACTTCTGCTTAGTCCTCACCAGAAGGTGGATCGAAATCACAAATGGGTTAAGCGTCAGTATGGTTCACTTCTTCACAACATGACTGCCACACACAATGCAGTGAAGAAAAACCACCACTACCTCCATCAAGTCTTCAGTCGCACCTGGGCAATCCTGTCACATATGTATGGTGAAGAAGATCTGAAGAAAATGGGTCTCAATGAAGATTTTGACTGGTCTGCACCTCCACCGAAGAAATTCAAGAAGGTCAAGGTTCCTTCTCTGGTGGCCAGCTCATATTCTTCATCGTGCGACACTGATGAAAATGAAGACTTGGACGACACTGCGGCAGGCCCTACTACGACAAACGACCCCAACAACGCTGGCGCTCCTTCATCAACTTGATATTCTTCAGGGGCGTTAGTCCTCATATTCGATCCTTTTGGTCATTTGATGACAAAGGGGGAGAATTTTGAGTTAGTCTTCAAGCGGGTCTTTCTATATGGGCGTTTTTTGTTAAGTTACAACTCTCGTTCTTCTGAGACTTTATTGGACCGAGTTGTAAACTTAAACCCGATGGTGCTCTGATACTTTTGATATGTTTTGCTGCATGCTTATTCCTCATATATGCTAATGCACGCATGCTGAATTACATCAGTCACCATATTTCATCATGCATTTCAAATTCCTCTCTATTATATGTCAAATGCGTGTATGAATTACAAGATATAGGGGGAGATCTCCATGATTCAACTCTTCAAGTGTGCATTGCTTCAAAAGCAAATTCCTCACTATGCACATCTTCAGGGGGAGTTCTTCTATATCTTGCAATCAAATTCCTCAATATTAGTAGTTACACTTCATATGTTTATCCCCGTTGAAAACTTAACCTATATTGTCATCAATCACCAAAAAGGGGGAGATTGTAAGTGCATCTAGTGCCCCTTAGTGATTTTGGTGTATTGAAGACTTATAGGTTAAGGGACTAATGCGTTTGTGAGTGTACACAGGTCTATAAGTCAATGAGGAGTTTGATATTTACAGAGAAAGTCGACCCCTAAAAATGAAGTTCTTCGACTGAAGACTTTGGATCTCTGAAGACTTTCTGAAGACTTTGAAAGTGAAGAAATTGGTGTGACCTTGAAGACTTGGTATTCATTCGAGGAACATGAAGCGTGAAGACTTTTGTTTTCATAGTTTCATTTTCTCTTTCTTGAGTCATAGGAAACACCGTACTGTTAAAGGGGGTCGAGGAAATCCTAAGGAAAAATTTCCATGTGATTCTCAACTCAAAATCCTACACCTACCAATCCCTTCGAGTGAAGCCATTGGAAATCTCATACAGTTTAGTCAATTTCTTCAATGACAGAGACGAAGTTCTTCTGGTCTCTGAGGAATTTGTCCTGACTGAGGAGTTAGGAATTCGCCAGTGCGGATTACCTACATAGTGAGGAACATGATAGCCCTGAGGATTTTGCTACTCAAAATTCTGACCGTTGCTGTGCTATGCGCCAGCTGTCCCAAAATATCTATCCACCTAACGGTCATATCATTGAAGGGCATTTATGTCTTATCATGTCGGGCTGCTCCCTAGGCTATAAATAGCCGCCCCCTACAACCACTAGCTGGTTGGCTGCTCCGAGAGAAATAGACACTTGTCATTTGAGAGCAACCCATCCTCCGAGGACTTTGAGCGAAAATCATCAAGTGAGGAAAAACCCAAAACCCAAACACCTACAAACCCCAAGTGATTGAGCATCACTGAAGAGATTGATCCTGCATGGATCCGACGCTTGTTACCTTTGAAGACCGTGCTTCTTCCAGATGGTTAGGCGTCATGGTCTAGAGCATCCAAGAGGAATTGTGGATCGCCGAGTGACCGAGTTTGTGAAGGTTTGGAAGTCGCCTGAAGACTTACCATGAGTGATTGGACGAGGTCTGTGTGACATTAGTTCAAGGAGAATACGGTGAGGACTGGGTGTCCTGAGCTGCGTGTTCAGGACTGGGTGTCCGGGACTGTGTGTCCTCAAGTTTAAATACTCAGCCGCTCCAACCAGACATACAACTGAGACATCAGTTGGAACTGGTCTACCAAATCATTGTCTTCACCAAGCTCACTAGTTCTATTTCCTCAACTCTTTCATTTCCTCATAACTGTGTTGTGTGCTTGTTCATATCTGTGTTTGAAGACTTTGACTGAAGACTTTCTCAATTTCCTCAGTTCAATTTCTTCAATCTGTTTGTCTTCATCCTGTGCTTACGCTTTTGTACTCTGTGCCTGTCTTCATTTATCATGATGACTATGCTTGTATTCTGTTATGTTTACTTTTGAGTACTCATTCCGCTGCTATTAGTTCTTCGCTAAGGAATTTCCTCACCGGCAAATTCCTCAGTGAAGAATTTCATAAAAATCGCCTATTCACCCCCCTCTAGTCGATATAACGCACTTTCACCTGGCTTAACTGTAGCAGCCGTGCCATACTCCTTTTTCAGCACCTTCTTATTGGATCTTACTTCCTCCTCAGTGGCAACATAATTCTCATCCTCAGATTCTGAGGTTTTCTTCTTCCTTGCTCTAGTGGCTGCCTTGGGCAAGTTGCTGGGAGTGCTCCTGCTGCCATCATCACAAGTGCTCGAGGGATCTGAACCCTCACTCAGCTGCACATGTTCCTCAGACCTGTTCTGACTGTCACTCTGATCATACATCTCTACAAACTCACTGACAGCAGACCCTGTGAATAGATGTAGATGAGATAGAGTGGATGAGCATCACAAAGTGCAGAGTTTTTGCAAAACATATGACTTAAAAATTTAGTTTTAGTTCTCCACAGAAAGCATTTCGGAGCTACCGATTTGTAAACTCGGTGATACCGAAGCAGCTTTTGGAACCTAAACTAGTGAACTCGGTCAGACCGAGTCACAATTCGGTGGCACCGAGACTGCTAGGGTTTCACAGAGAATCGAACTCGGTCACACCGATTTGCAGTTTTCGGTCAGACCGAAAATTGCAAGTTCTATGGCCTAAGCCAAATCGGTGAGACCGATTTCTACAACTCGGTCGATCCGAGATGAGTTCGGCGGAGACCTAACCCTAAATTTTCAAATCAAATCTAACCTAAAGGATGTTTTTAGTGGATAGAGTGTTTGCATACGTGGTAAGAATCATGGGAAAAACAATGTGCTATGAATCAGAGGTAAAAGAATAGCACAAAGGTCGAACCCATACCCTAGTTCGGTGGGGGTTCGCTATGGCGACAACGGTGGGGCAAATTTCCGTTGACGGCGATGGAAACCACCGGCGGGAGGTTGCTGGCGGCGAGGAGACGATTCAGAGACCCGAGGAGGCAGAGCAGGACACGCGCGGGGTGAAGAGTTTTGGAGAAATTTCCAAAATTCAACCCGTGAGTATATATATCCCGACCCTGTCGGCGTGACCGAGTGGAACAACTCGGTGGCACCGAGATGCAGACTCGCAAGCGGTTACTGCAACTCGGTGTGACCGAAAAGTTCAAATCGGTTGCACCGAGATTGAAAACCTAGATCAACTTAGTGATCTCGGTGTGACCGAAATGGATGACTCGGTCATACTGAAATGCACAAAGAGGTTTTGGAAGTTTAAGTCTATGACGAATCGGGGACTCTAAGTGCTCCTCACACAGAGTGGTTCGAATCTGACTTGATCAAACTTTGTGATGTAGCATGAATAGAGTTTGAGACGAGAAAAGCATAGATAGATAGATGAAGTTCTTAGGCATTCTTGTCCATCCATTTGGCAAAAGAGAAAAATCCAAACAATCAAGGCAACAAATGGATGTCCTCGAATGAGTAAAATATGCAACCAACATGCTCACACAATAAGATGTCAAATGAAATATATGGCAAAGCATGCACAATCACTCTAGCATCTATCAATCAATTTGGCGATGACTGGGTCATCTATATATGAGTATATTGACTGAGGAGTCAAATGAGAACATTTGATCGTAGGTCATACTCATCGTTTAAGCACAAGTGGGGTTATCACTTTTATATAATGCATTGTAGTGTCCACATCGTTAGAGTTGCTTTAGCTCAATTGATTAGAGTAAAGCTCCCCATAGATGTGATATTCCCCCTAGGAGGGATGAACTAACCTTGGGTTTTGTCGATGATGACTTCATGTAGGTGTTGAAGATGTAGGTGCTCAAAGTTGATCTAGATCATTTGGAGCAATCCTTTGGAGTGAGTTGCACTTTCAATACCTACACGGGCTAGTCCCATAAGGAACAAACAAGGATATCCATAGACATAGAGTGATATTCACATGAGATGGTGTCCATGTGTAACACCCTCGATGCGACTATATCTCCCACGTGTCGAGGCACGACTTAGAGGCATAATCGCATTGAAGGCATAAGTCGCAAGTTAGGCAATCTTCACAACATCCCAAGTAATATGATAGTAAAAGGGGAGATAACATAGTTGGCTTACACTCGCCATGTCAATAAAGTACGTAAATAACATTACATCATCCAAACACTCATGGCCCGACTACGATGCCAAAATAAAAGAGAACCCAACATGCGACACGGTCCCGATCACCCCCAACTGGGCACCACTACTGATCATCAGGAAAAGAAACATAGTAACGTTGAGAGTCTTCGTCGAACTCCCACTTGAGCTCAAACACGTCACCTGGAGCGAAATCATCAGGCCCTGCATCTGGTGTAATAGTAATTTGTGAGCCACAGGGACTCAGCAATCTCGCACCCTCGCGATTAATACTATTTAAGCTTGTAGGTAAGGCAAGGTAAAATATGTGGAGCTGCAGCAAGCGACTAGCAAGTATGGTGGCTAACTTATTCACAAAAGAGAGTGAGAAGAGGAGGCAAAGCGCGAGCGAGAAACTAGAGAACAACCTGCGCAAACATTACTCCAACACCGTGTCCACTTCCCGGACTCCGCCGAGAAGAGGCCATCACGGTAACACACTCAGTTGATTCATTTTAATTAAGTTAATGTTCAAGTTGTCTACAACCGCACATTAACAAATTCCCGTCTGCCCATAACCGCGGGCACGGCTTTTGAAAGTTCAAATCCCTTCAGGGGAGTCCCAACTTAGCCCATGACAAGCTCTCACGGTCAATGAAGGAATAGACCTCCTCCCAAGACGTTCCGATCAGACTCGGTATCTCGGTTCTTCAAGACACTTCGACAGGTTAAAACAAGACCAGCAACACCGCCCGAATGTGCCGACAAATCCCGATAGGAGCTGCACATATCTCTTTCTCAGGGCACACTCAGATGAGCGCTCCATACAACTAAAACCAAACCTCGAGTTTCCCTGAGGGGGCCCTGCACAGGACTCTAGTTTGGACCAACACTCAGAGGAGCACTGGCCCGGGGGGGTTTAAAATAAGATGACCTTCGGGCTCCGGAAACCCAAGGGAAAAAGAGGCTAGGTGGAAATGGTAAAACCAAGGTTGGGCATTGCTGGAAAAGCTTTAATCAAGGCGAACTATCAAGGGGTTCCCATTATAACCCAACCGCGTAAGGAACGCAAAATCCCGGAACATAACACCGATATGACGGAAACTAGGGCGGCAAGAGTGGAACAAAACACTAGGCGAGAGGCCGAGCCTTCCACCCTTTACCAAGTATATAGATGCATTAAGATAACATGGCAATATAATGATATCCCAACAAGTAAATAAAGGTTCCAACAAGGAACGACCTCCAATCTTCACCTGCAACTAGCAACGCTATAAGAGGGGCTGAGCAAAGCGGTAACATAGCCAATCAACGGTTTGCTAGGACATGGAGGGTTAGAGGTTTGACATGGCAATTTGGGAGGCTTGAAAGCAAATGGTAGGCATCGTAGAATTGGCATAGCAAAAGAGCGAGCAAACTAGCATAGCAAAGATAGTAGTGATTTCGAGGGTATGATCATCTTGCCTGCACAGTTGTCAGAGTTGACTGGATCCTCGAAAGCAAACTCAACGGGCTCCTCGATAGCGAACTCGTCTCCCGGCTCTACCCAAACAAGACAAACAAGCAACAAGGACACAATCAACCACGTGCAAGGATCAAACAATATGATGCTATGATGATATGCTATGCGGGAGGCGTTGCGGGATGCATATGCAAGATATGACAAGGGATGCATGAACCTGGCCTCAACATGGAAATCCAAGTATGCCACTGGAAAGATGAGATGAAATCGCTTGAAAACGATATAAATATCATCGGAATTGGAGTTACGGTTTGGAAATGGCAATCGATTCAAAAATGACACCGGTCTGCGATTTACAGCAAGTAGCCATCTAAATGCAACGAGATGAACATGCCACAGCACCCAAACATGACAACAAAATACATGGCAGGGATGCATACAAGATTCTTAACAAAAGTCTAGCACTGAGCTACGGCCAATTCATCCATTAACAGGTTCAAACAAGCATGGAAAAAATGCATATGGCAAACAGATTTCAGACTTGGTGAAATTAACACTTGTCTGGAATTTCAGATCAGGTAGCCCTCTTCAGAGCAACAAAACTATATGCTACAGGATCTGAACATGGCAAAGTAAAGCATGGCTTGGAGATACTCAAAGAGCTTAACAAAAGTCCCTTAGTGACCTTGAGCCAAAAGGGATCAGAAAATACAATTGCAAGCATGTGAACATGGCAAAAACATAATCAGATCACAGACTTAGTGAAAACTGGCACATGCTGAAACATAACTCAAGTAGGCATGTTTACGAGCTTGATGCACTCAAAACGGAGAAAGTCATGATAAGCTAAGCATACATCTATCAAGAACACACAAAATTCAAGCTAGACATGGCAAGAACAATAGCATAGCATGCACGGATCAACTACAACATCATCGGCAAAATTGCAAACAAGTTGACAATCTGCCCAGATTCACAAAGTAGCAAAAGTAGAGCTCGATTGACTCAAGCTAGGGTGCTCCATAATTGCAAACAAAGACATGGATGGATATAGCACTACAAGATTAACAAAACATCCTTACTGATCATCCTCAAAAGAGGCACGGATCACTAGGAAACAACATGAACATAAGGCCATATGAAATAAAGAGCTCAAGGACTTAGTGGAAATGCTAAGTCCCTGAAATCAGAATTACCAAGTGCACCACTTTACAAGCTTGTGCTAGTCACCACACACCTCACAAAAATACATGGGTTGCACCTCTGGAAAGATGACAAAGCCCTTAACAAAACATATGTAGAGCTCATGGGCATATCATGCACACATTAATCATGGCAAAAATGACAAAAAGCTAAACGGAGTAGCAGATCTAACAATTATCTCACGTAGCCCTCTTCTAACAGCATTTCGGGCATCAAGATGAACTCAAATGAAAATGATGCAATGGAATGAAATGATGTACTCTCCGAGATGAACATTTTGATATGCTATATGCATGAATCGGAGCTACGGATGCAAAGTTACGAGGCTATGAACATGAGCACATGGATCTGCGATTTCGGGACTTAGAAAAAAAACACCTCCGAGATCTAGGGTTTACAGTTCACGGCACGCGAACCAAGGTGTCAGCGCGCGCACTCCGGCGAGCCGGTGGTGGCCGGGGCCGGCGAGGAGAGGGCCGAGGAGGTCGGGCAGCGGCGGATCCGGTCGCTCCTCGACCGGATCTGGCCGGAGGAGGGAGGCGAGGCCGAGGCGGCGGCGTGGTCGGCGAGGCGCGGCCGGGCGGCGGAGGTCGGCGATGGCGGCGACGGCGGCTTGGTGGCGGCGGCCGGAGAGGCGCGGGCGGCGGGGAGCGAAGGAGGCGGCGGCGGCTGCTACGGGCCGCGGGGGCCGGCGCTGGGCCTGGCGGGCCCGCGCGGGTGGCGGCGCGGTGAAGTGGGGCGCTGCCACATGGCGGCTCCCGGTTGGGGCGGCGGCGACGTCCGGCGCGGGGCGGACAATGTCCGGCCGCGCGGAGACGATTTTTTAGGGTTTCGGGGAGGGGAATCCGAGATCTTCGAGGAGGACCTATTTATAGGCATAGAGGGAGCTAGGAGAGTCCAAATGAGGTGCGGTTTTCGGCCACGCGATCGTGATCGAATGCTCTAGATGATGGAGAAGGCTTAGGTTGGTTTTGGGCCAAATTGGAGGGGTGTTGGGCTGCAACACACATGAGGCCTTTTCGGTCCCTCGGTTAACCGTTGGAGTATCAAACGAAGTCCAAATGATACGAAACTTGACAGGCGATCTACCGGTAGTAAACCAAGGCCGCTTGGCAAGTCTCGGTCCAATCCAGAAATGTTTAATCCCCACACACGAAAGAAAGGTAGAAATGACCACCAGAGGAGAACGAAGTGCCGGAATGCAAAACGGACAACGGGGAAAATGCGCGAATGCATGAGATGAACACGTATGCAAATGCAATGCACATGATGACATGATATGAGATGCATGACAACGACAACAACACACGGAGACAAAGACCCGAACCCGAGAAAATAAAATAACTTAAAGCTGGAAACGGCAAGAGTTGGAGTACAAATTGGGAAAGTTACATCCGGGGTGTTACACCATGAATGCATTAGGTTACCTTGTCCTTGTCTTACCAACAAGAGGGTTTGTAACTCCTTGAACTAGTGCAAGATATGGAAGTTGTTTGCACTTGTCCTTGCCAAAATGATATGAGTGAAGTATGTTGGTGGAGTCACCCTCAAGAACTCTCTAGTTCTTCTTCTTCGGGATCCACACCATCTTGATGGGAATCCTTGGAGTTGTAGTCGTACTTGATGAAGTAGAACTTGATGTAGTGTTGGGAACCCACTTGACCAATGCCTTAGGAGCTTCTTCAAATGCATCAATCTCCTCTTCAAGCTTGTCCTTGCCCTTTAGCTTGTGGTCTTGTGGTGGAAGATCATCTTGAGCTTGTGTTCCTTGGAAAGAAGTTGGATCATACTTCTCTTGTTGAGGAACAAACTTTGTCTTGGGGTATTGATCTTCTTTCCACTGAACTCCATTGGCATTGAACTTTCGTTCAAAACCAACACCTTGATTCTTCCGGTGTCTTCCTTGCTTGCGTACAATTTCCTCAAATTGCTTACTTCCGGCAAGACTCTTGTAAACACCTTTCTCTATAATTCCCTTCAATAAGCTATTTCCTTGCTCAAGTGTAACTTGGCTAAGAGAATCATTAGTGGAATCAAGAGAACTACTAGAAGCAACATCATTGGATTTAGCATGATTGCTGTTACTACTAGAAGAAGAATCTGTCTTACTCTTGTTGCTAGATTTAACTTGAGGCATGTAAGTAGACAAGAGTAAACGCTTGGCAATGTAAGAAGAACTTTTCTTGCGAAGATCACCATTGTTTGCCTTTAAGAACTCATGCTCTTGATCAAGGTTGAGCTTTTCAAAGCATAGCTTTTCATGAGTCTTTAAAAGTTCTCGATGATCTTCCAAGGTAGTTTCATGAGATAACTTAAGAGTGTTTAGTTCTTTAGTTAGATGCTCAATCTCCTTCTTATCATTTTCATTCGTTTTATCTTGATTAGCATGATTAATAGCAAGTTCATGATAGTTTTCATAACTAGAGTTGTCAACAAGTAAATCATCATCACCTAGCAAATCATCTTCATCACTATTGAAATCAACATACTTGGGGTGTGATACCTTTGGGCCTTTAGCCATGAAGCATCTTCCAATTCCTTCATTTGGTGACTCAAATATGTCGTAGGAGTTGGTTGACACAAGTGCTAGACCGGCAACACGTTCATCTTGAGTATATTCGGAGTCGGAGTGATAACTTCTCTCGGAGTGATTATCAGAGTCGGAGCCGGATACCCATTCACCAACATGAGCTTGATGTCTTCGTTTTGTGTAGCTCCTTGATTACTTGTCCCTCCTTTCTGAATCCTTGCTTCTCCATGATGTTCTTCGTTCATAATGGTCATCTCTACTCCTTCTCTCTCTTGGTGGTGATTCTTCTCTCCTACTTCTTCTTTTGGGAGAATCTTCTCTTCTTTTGTAGGAGCCGTACACTCATTGGAGTAGTGTCTGTGTCTTCCACAATTGTAGCAGTTACATTCATGACTTGAAGACCTTTTTTCATTATAGGACCTTGACTTGGAACTTCTTTCCTTGCTTCTACTCTTGTACAACTTGTTGAAGTTCTTCACCATTAAGCTCAATTCTTCATTGAAGGTTTGTTTCTCACTTGATGATGTGGGAGCATCACATGAGGCTTTGTAAGCACCACTTGACTTGTTGTGGAGCTCTTCCTTATCCTTAAGTGACATCTCATGAGCAACAATTCTTCCAATGACTTCAGTTGGCTTGAGATCTTTGTAATTAGGCATCATTTGGATCAATGTGCACACTGTATCATATTTTCCATCCATCACGGGAAATAGAGAGTTTGCATTGCAATATCGGTGGGACCGATCGCTCATGTCGGTTGGACCGAAACATTACGAAGGGAAATAGAGAGGTTGCAATCCCATCACGGTGAGACCGAGATCCCTATCGGTGAGACCGAAATGACTAGGGTTTGTGGCAGTGGCTATGTCAAGTGAACTCGGTGGCGCCGGGTAGGAAATTTTGGTGGGGCCGAGTTTGACTTTTGGTTTGGGACATATGTGGATATGAGAAAGTAGTTGAGGGTTTTGGAGCATATCACTAAGCATTTTGAGCAAGTAACTCATTAAGGAACACCTCATCCCCTTTTAATAGTATTGGCTTTTCCTATGGACTCAATGTGATCTTGGATCACTAAAAGTAAAATGTAGAGTCTTGAGCTTGAGCCAACATGTGTTCTTAGTATTTTGAGGGGTCCACTTTCTAATACATGCTATGCCAAACATTGAGCTTTCCTGAAATATTTATCTTGAAATAGCATTAGCTCAATGGGCTATATGTTGTTAGGAATTACCAAAACCACCCAGGGATAGTTGCACTTTCAACATGACCCAGACTCATCTCCGGTCAATAACCAATAGTGGAACCTGGATGCTCATATTGGCTCCTACATATTCTACGAAAATCTTTATCGGTCAAACCACATAACAACATATGTTGTTCCCTTTGTCATCGGTATGTTACTTGCCAGAGATTTGATCGTCGGTATCCTCATACCTAGTTCAATCTCATTACCGGCAAGTCTCTTTACTCGTTCCGTAATGCATCATCCCGCAACTAACTCATTACTCACAATGCTTGCAAGGCTTATAGTGATGTGCATTACCGAGAGGGCCCAGAGATACCTCTCCGATACACGGAGTGACAAATCCTAATCTTGATCTATGCCAACTCAACAAACACCATCGGAGACACCTGTAGAGCATATTTATAATCACCCAATTACGTTGTGACGTTTGATAGCAGACAAGGTGTTCCTCCGGTATTCGGGAGTTACATAATCTCATAGTTTGAGGAACATGTATAAGTCATGAAGAAAGCAGTAGCAATGAAACTGTAACGATCATCTTGCTAAGCTAATGGATGGGTCAAGTCAATCACATCATTCTCCAATGATGTGATCCCGCTTATCGAATGACAACTCTTTGTCCATGGCTAAGAAACTTAACCATCTTTGATTTACGAGCTAGTCAAGTAGAGGCATACTAGTGACACTCTGTTTGTCTATGTATTCACACATGTACTAAGTTTCCAGTTAATACAATTCTAGTATGAATAATAAACATTTGTCATGATATAAGGAAATATAAATAACAACTTTATTGTTGCCTCTAGGGCATATTTACTTCACAAACAACCTTGGGGCTTTACTCTATTAATATCTCATTACTACCCTAGCATTATCGAACATTAAGTGTGCGACCCTACGGGTTCGGGAACATGCAGACATGACAAAGACTCCTCTCCGGTCAATAACCAACAGCGGGACCTAGATGCCCATATTGATTCCTACATATTCAACGAAGATATTTATCGGTTGAACCACGATGCCAAGAATTCAGTCAATTCCATATGCAGTTCCCTTTGTCCAGCGATATGTCACTTACCCGATTCGATCATCGGTATCTTCATACCTAGTTCAATATCGTTACCGGCAAGTCTCTTTACCCATTTTGTATTACAAGATCCCGTGACTAAACTCATTAGTCACATGAACCTTCTTATGATGTTGCATTACCGAGAGGGCCTAGAGATATCTCTCTGTCACACGGAGTGACAAATCCCAGTCTCGATCCATGCAACCGAACAGACACCTTCGGAGATACCTATGGAGCACCTTATGATCACCTTACGAAGTGACATTTGATAGCACACAAAGTATTCCTCCAGTGTCCGGGAGTGGCATGATATCATGGTCTAAGGAACTAATACTTAACATGAAGAAAGTTGTAGCAAATAACTAAAGGATCTGATGCTAAGATTACGGTTGGGTCTGTCCATCACATCATTATTCTAATGATGTGATCTCGTTATCAAATGACAACTCATGTCTATGGTTAGGAAACCATAACCATCTTTGATCAACGAGCTAGTCTAGTAGAGGCTTACTAGGGACATAGTGTAGTTTATGCATTCACACTTGTATTTAAATGTTGGGTCAACACAATTCTAGCATGAATAGTAATGTTTATCATGAATGGGAAATATGATAATAACCAATTTATTATTGCCTCTAGGTCATATTTCCAATAGTCTCCCACTTGCACTAGAGTTAATAATCTAGGTTACATCAATGAATCTAACACCCATGGAGTCTTGGTGCTGATCATGTTTTGCTCCTGGAAGAGGTTTAGTTAACGGGTTCGCTACGAATGGAGTTAAAGAGGAGTTTTATGTGCTCGGTCTCCTTGTGAAACTTGGGCTCCTTGGCAATGGCAATAGCACGAGTGTTGTCACAAAAAATGTCATTGGATCTGACGCACAAGGCACAACTCATAGGTCGGATATGAAATCCTTCATCCAGACTCCTTCTTGCACTGCTTTCGAAGCAGCTATATACTCCTCTTCACATGTAGATCCCGCTACGATGATCTACTTGGAACTGCACCAACTGACTGCTCCACCATTCAAAATAAATATGTATCCGATTTGTGACTTTGAGTCATCTGGATCAGTGTCAAAGCTAGCATCAAAGTAACCCTTTATGACGAGCTCTCCGTCACCTCCATAAACGAGAAACATGTCCTTAGTCCTCTTTAGGTACTTAAGGGTATTTTTGACCGTGTCCAGTGATCCACTCCTGGATTACTTTGGTACCTCCCTGCCAGACTTATGGAAAGGCACACATCAGCTCTGGTACACAACTTGTTATACATTGTAGAGCCTATGGTTGAGGCATAGGGGATGACCTTCATCCTTTCTCTTTCTTTTGCCGTGGTCGGTCTTTGAGTCTGTCTCAACTTCATACCTTGCCACATAGGCAGGAAACCCTTCTTTGAACGATCCATTTTGAACTTCTTCAAAATCTTGTCAAGGTATGTGCTTTGTGAAAGTCCTATCAAGCGTCTTGATCCATGTCTATAGATCTTGATGCCCAATATGTAAGCAGCTTCACTCAGGTCTTTCATTGAAAAATTCTTGTTCAAATAACCTTTTATGCTTTCAAGAAATTCTGTATCATTTCCAATCAATAATATGTCATTAGAAATGCTACAGAGCTCCCACTCACTCATACGTCTCCATCGCATCTACTTTTCCAAACTCTTTTGCCCTTATTTTGGACTCTAATTTGCATGATTTGAATGGAACTAACCCGGACTAACGATGTTTTTAGCAGAATTGCCATGGTGTTGTTTTTGTGCAGAAATCAAAGTTCTGGGATTGACCTGGAAATTTACGGAGAATTTTTGTGGAATATATAAAAAATACTGGCACAAAAATATACGAGAGGGGGCCACCCAGGAGCCACAAGCTTTGGGGGCGCGCCCACCCCGAGGGCGTGCCTGTTGAGCTTGTGACCCCCTTGGACCTCCGACAACCCTAACTCCAACTCCATATATACCTATTCACGGAGAAAAAATCAGAGAGAATGATTCATCGCGTTTTACGATACGGAGCCTCCGCCACCTCCTATTATTCATTGGGGGGCCTGATTTGGAGTCCTTTGGGGGCTCCGGAGGGTGGAAATCGACACGGTCGTCATCATCAACCTCCCTCCATCACCAATTTCATGATACTCACTGCTGGGAGTGAGTAATTCCTTCATAGGCTTGCTGGACAGTGATGGGTTGGATGAGATTTATCATGTAATCGAGTTAGTTTTGATAGGGCTTGATGCCTAGTATTCACTATGTTCTGAGATTGATGTTGCTATGACTTTGCTATGCTTATTGCTTGTCACTAGGGCCCGAGTGCTATGATTTCAGATCTTAACCTATTATGTTTTCATGAATATATATGTGTTCTTGATCCTATCTTTCAAGTTATACGCACCTATTACATGTTATGATACCATACCCCAAGGTGAAAATAATTGGGATTCTTTTCGGTGATTACCGTAGTTTGAGGACTTCATGTATTCACTAAGTGCTAATGCTTTGTTCCGGTTCTCTATTAAAAGGAGGCCTTAATATCCTTTAGTTTCCTTATGAACCCCGCTGCCACATGAGGCTAGGACAAAATATGTCATGCAAGTTCTTTTCCATAAGCATGTGTGACTATATACAGAATACATGCCTACATTACTTTGATGAATTGGAGATAGTTGAGCATCACTCTAGGTAATAACTGCTACATGATGAATATTATCCAACACAATTATCCATCGCTGATCCAACGCCTATGAGCTTTTCACATATTGATCTTTGCTAATTTACTTTCGTCGTGTTGCTATTACAATCACTACAAAACTGTTACTATTACTGTTGCCACTATTACCGTTACTTCCATACTACTTTGCTACTAAATACTTTGCTGCAGATATTAAGTCTTTTAGGTGTGGTTGAATTGATAACTCAACTGCTAATACTCGTGAATATTCTTGGGCTCCCCTTGTGTCGAATCAATAAATTTGGGTTGAATATTCTACCCTCGAAAATGTTGCGATCCCCTATACTTGTGGGTTATCAAGACCTTTTTCTGATGCCGTTGCCGGGGAGCATAGCTATATTTGCTGAGTCACTTGGGATTTATATCTTTTGATCACTATGAAGAATCTAAAAGATACCAGAACCAAGATCATTCCCTCTAGGACGAGGGGAGGTAAGGAACTGCCATCTAGCTCTGCACTTGATTCACCTTATGTTTTAAGTAAGCTTGCGACACCACCACCTGCTATTAATCATGATATGTCGCAAGTAATTGATGGTGCTACTTCTGCTATGAATGATGCTTATGATGATGATAGTACTTTGCTTAATAAGACCATGCCACTTGGTAAATTTCTTGATGAACAACTTGCTAAAGCTAAAGAAACTGAGAATGCTAAAACTGATGAGATTTCTAAAACTGGTGAAATTATTGAAACTAAATATTATGATACACTATTAGACTTGATTACCCTAGATAGGAATTGCCCAATATACTCGAGGGTTATGTTATGGATGGAGAGGTAGCTAGGGATTTTCTCGCTTGTAAGGATAGAGAGGATCTTAAAAAATTGCTAGTCAAGTTGAAAGAAAAATCTTTGAATGCTAGAATGAAATATGATCCAAAGTTCGCTATTTCACCTATCTTCATTACTGGTAAGGATTATGAATTATCTGTCGATCCTGAGTTAATTACTTTGGTTGAATCTGATCCTTTCCATGGTTATGGATCTGAAACTGTTGTGGCACATCTTACTAAATTGAATGATATAGCCACCCTATTTGCTCATAAGGAAAAAAATCGCTACTACTATATTCTTAAGTTGTTTCCTTTCTCATTAAATGGCGATGCTAATATATGGTTTAATCCTCTTGCACCTGGTTGTGTGCATAGTCCCCGGGATATGATATATTACTTCTCTGGAAAATATTTCCCTGCTCATAAGAAACAAGCTGCTCTACAAGAAATATTTAACTTTGCGCAAATTGAAGAAGAGAGTCTCCCACAAGCTTGGGGGAGGCTTCTCCAGTTACTTAATGCTTTGCCTAATCATCCTCTCAAGAAAAATGAAATACTTGATATCTTTTATAATAGACTAATCGATGCATCTAGGGACCACCTAGATAGTTGTGCCAGTTGTGTTTTCAGGGAACGAGCAGTTGAACAAGCTACAGAACTATTGAATAATATATTGAGGAATGATAATAATTGGACTCTTCCTGAACCACCGCACAAGCCAACTCCAAAGAAGAGAGGTATTCTATTTCTCAGTCCTGAAGATATGCAAGAGGCAAAGAAATCTATGAAAGAAAAAGGTATTAAAGCTGAAGATGCTAAGAATTTACCACCTATTGAAGAAATACATGATCTCAATACTCCAACACATGTAGTAGAGGTAAATTATCTCTATAGATTTGATGAAGGTGATATCCCTTATACTAACTCTACTAGTAAATGCTTGGATGAATTTGATAACTTTATTGTTAAGCAAGAAAACTTCAATGCATATGTGTAGGATTGAAGTATGTCAACTAGAGGGGGAGGGGTGAATGGGAGTTTTAAAATTTCTTCGGAAATCTCAAAACTCTCGGAACCCAGAAGCGGAGCGAATGAAAAACAAACTACAGCTAGCTAAAACTAAGCACCGAATGGAAACTAAAACACGCATCGAGACAAATCACATGAAGGAAAAAAAAATCGAATGTAAACATGGGTAATAGAGATAACCAATGGTGCTTGATGGCGACATGATATTTGTTTGACCAGTTCGTCCTTCTGCACAAGGACTATGTCTTGTTGGAGGGGCTGTGACTTAACACGGAAGATAAACTCTCTTACCCTATTCTCCTCGACAATCAGTTTTTCAACCGATGCTGATCACTCGTGGTAGATACTTGAGGCGATCTACGAACCTTTACAGACTTCTTCTTCGAGAACCACAATCACTCTTGGTCTGTGAAGAAATTAACGCCCAACGGTCTAGAGAGTTTGCAGCTCTCAAGAGTAATAGGCAGAACATACTATACTTAGATTTGAGTGATGCTGAACCACTATCTAATTCTTCGGCTCTAGGGATTTTTTTCTCTCGGTGGATTTTAAACTCAAATCACTCAGAGAGGGGGTTGCTCAACAATCCTCTCAGAATCAAACGGAGCAGCCACCGGACAAAGCCAGCACTGGGTGGCTATTTATAGCTGCAGTCTTCCCTGATGGGAAATGACCATTTTGGACACGAAGTCTAGCCAATGGCCAACCGACACGTTCACAACGGTCAGATTTTGGAGCAACGGTAACATTACTTGAGGAACAAGTAATGCTAACTCCTCGGTCTGAGACAAATCTCTCGCAGCGAAGAAGAACACAGTCTCTTGCTGACAAGTATTTGCTCAGAACACAAAGAGATTTCTCTCGCAACTTACATAGGATTTGGGTTTAGCATCAGAGGATCAAAGTTTCGAACGCTACACCCTCTTAATAGTACGATGGTCTTATGATTCAATAAAGGGAAGAAGAAGAATGAAATAAATGCTACATCTTCACTTCGTCTTCAATCTCCTCGGGCGCAGTCATTTTCCTCGGCCAGACAATGAACCAATTGCTTCACTTCAGCAATTTTTGAGGGGTCACTCTTGTTATCATAATCTTCGGTGATAACCTCCGCTGCACCGCATGGAGATTATCTTCATCGTTTGCATCAAACTCCTCCTGATCTCAAGGGCCTATTACTCTGTGTGCACTAGCAAACACATAAGTCCCGTATTGTTTATGTCAACAAACTCCAAAACATAAGGGGCCTATCATTGCACCAACAATCTCCCCCTTTTTGGACGCTTGTTGACAAAACAGATAATCATCAAAGTGAAGATAGATAAGTGAAAATAATTTGAACAATAGAGAATTAGCATCACTTGGCTCGATGATGAAATATACTCCCCCTATATATATGCAGGGTAATGATATGTGATAAAATTCCCTTGCAATTCACTAAAGTATCACTGGTGCGCGTCGGTCCTAAACAAACGGTTTAAAACCCATTTCTGTGACGGCATTTGGAACCGTCGCCAAGTGAGTGTGTGCGATAGGGTGTCCTTCCCACACGACCCAGAAATCATCGGGGATAGGCCCTCCTGGGACCCAGGCTGGGGCCGTGTGCGATCGGGCGAGGCATTGAAACCCATTCATTTCCGTAGGTATGTACATCCCACACGGTGAATCCCAGAAATAATTTCCGTAGGTATGTACATCTCACACGGTGAATCCCAGAAATCATTTCCGTAGGTATATACATCCCACACGGTGAATCCCAGAAATCATTTTTGTAGGCATGTACATCCCACACGGTAATCTGAGAAAATCATTTCGTAGGTATGTACACCCCACACGGTGAATCCCAGAAAAACATTTCCGTTCGTATGTATATCACACACAGTCAATCCAAGGAATACGTTTCCGTTCTTATGTACATCCCACACAGTCAATCCAGGGAAAACGTTTCCGTTCGGATGTAAATCCTGCACAGTTTTATGTGTAGGCTCGTGTGTGAAAGGTGTAACTATCACACACGGTCTTCCTTGGTTAACTGTTGGCTTTTATCAACTATATCACACATGATTTGATAAAGAAAACCGTGTGGCATTGGGCTATCCATCGCAACCGCTTTTACTGCTAGAACCGTTTGCAAAGGTCCATGACACATTTAGCAGGTTTATTAGTTTACAATTAAAAATCACAGTGTTACACAAATTCACATTTCATATCGAACAACTGTTTGCCAATTTCATATCAGGCACATAAATATATTATAACATCACAGTACGGTAGCTACATGAAAACAACACAATACAACATATAGCTAGTTCAACTTCATAAGAATAATATATTCATTTCCCTAATCGAGATCATCCAGGCTCGTCTTATCCACCTCTGCTTTCAGTTCAGTAAGAACCCGTTTTGCATGGGCCAATTGGGAAAGTGCCTCCTCATTCGCCAACACCATCTTAGCAAAGTCTTTAAAACAAAATCTGAGCTCATTCTCCACCTTCAACTTTTTATCCTGCATCTTGAAATATGCTTCAGCATTAACAAGACTTTCTCTAAGCCTAGCTGTGTTCACTTCCTCATACATGCTCCAGAGCTTTGTTAGGCACATCTTCAAAGACTGTGGCCACTCTTGATCAACCCACTCCAAGTAAGAACACTTCCGTTCATCCTATAATATTTAAAACTAGATCAGTAACTATTGTAGGGGAAATGGGTTTATAGCAACATAGAAAATCACCGATGCTTATTTTGAAAAACTGAAGAAACATGCTAATTATGACATATCTTCTCAAAAAGATCAATGTGCAAATGAAATAATTGGTACTGAGAAAACAACCAAATTCTAGAACATCAGAAGCTATAATTAACTACAACGACACTACAAGTTCTTACTCATGTACAATAAATAACAAATTGAACATTTTATGAGGAAGGTTAATATAACTACAATAGCATAGCGATAGTGTTTGGATGACAGCAAATTGATACTAACAGGTGTGTATGTCGGCATTCTGGGAACGGGGGTCCCCAGACTTGCCTGCCTGCGGCCCGCAGCGCGGCTCCACCAGCGGCCCTGTACGGCCCATATTCACCAGCAAACATTCAAGACCCTTGCGAGGGCCAAGCCTCGTGAGGCAGACGATGCACGACCTCCTCAGGGGCGGCCTCACCAGGCTGACTTGCGAGGGGAACCTCACGAGGTTTCTTTGACGCAAGCCATGATGACTGGAGCCAGGCGGGCGCCAGCGTGCGCAGTGTTCTCGTTTCCTCTTTGGTGCTAAAGGGGCAAGCGCAGACGAGGAGTCCCAAGGCATCAGGCAAAGGTTTCCATATCGGTGCAATAAGACCAAGACCAGCAGGATGGCAGGATGGAGGTCACCGTGGAGCCCAAGACGGAGTCACCACTAGAGCCTTTGACAGGGGAAGACTACTTTTGTCAGGATAGCTTGTACTAGTTGTCTCCCTTCGAATTTGGCCGTTGTGGGAACCCTTCCCGCTCAATATTTGGGAAGAGGACCAGGGCTTCTATAAATAGGACTAGCCACCACCATAGGAGAAAAGCTGATTCGGGGCTAGATCGAATCCATAGCACCCCAACCACTCAAGTTCACCAAGCACAAGAACACCTCTCCTCGCGAGGCTGTTCTTCCCTTGTAACTGTTCATCCTCAGCCCAAGAGGCAATCCACCACACCAAACTGGAGTAGGGTATTACATCACAATGGTGGCCCAAACCAGTATAAATCTTGTGTCTCATTCTTTGGGTTCGCCGAGCTAGACCGTGAGATCGTAGAGCGTGCGAGCTAGAGAGGGGGAGAGATCTTTGTGCGCACCCCAGTGTTCGAACCTCAAGGGTTTTGCCGGAACCCAAAATCTGACATTTGGCATGCTAGGTAGGGGGGCGCCGAAGCTTCCTCTTCATCGATCCGCGCTTCACCACTCCGCCAAGTTCATGGTCGACGCTCGCCGGGCCCGCACTAAGCGCCGGGCCGCTCTTGCCACCCGTGTCGCTCAGACAGCCCCTGTCGGCAGACCTCCCCGTCGTTCTCCATCGCCCGCCGCCAACGCCGCCACCGGCCCGGCGGCAAATGAGTAGCAAGCCTCTTCGCTGCACCCCTCTCTGCAGCGAGACGGTCGCACCGCCACCCCATTGCTGACTCCGGCCGTCTCATCATCTTACGCTCGCCGCGCCCCGCCGGACACACAAGCCGCGCTGCTCATGGCACGCGAGCTCCTGCGCTACCGCCCGGTCGACGACCTCTACAAGGACTGGTTGGACCGCATCGCCGAGCTCGTCAGCGCCGCGGGAGGCTCTCCTGCACCATCCCTCTTGCTGCCTCGCCCGCCCCCGGCTGCGGGCGATGTGGCTCACGGAGCGCCTCCGCCCCCTCAGCACCAAGATGGCGCCCTCGCGCCGAGGTGTGCGGCTCATGGAGCGCCTCAGCCTCCCCCACGCCAAGACGGCGTCCTCGCTCCAAGATGCGCGGCCCAACGGCATGATCCGCCGCGCTGTGTGCCTATGCTCGAAGAAAGAAGTTGCCAGGTGGTTCCCCGCCCGCAAGAAGATGCTCCACCGCTTCCAGCACCACCACGTCTGGATCGCTTGCTGCGGCAGGGCCAAGTGCCACTTGCCGTGGCAGCACAGGGACGCCAAGGTCAAGCTCCGCCTCCACGACGGGCCCCGGTGGCCACGGCGGGCTGCTGCGCCTTCACTCCTGAGCTGCGTAGCGTCGTCTGGCCGGGCAAGTTCAAGCCGAATCTGCCTCCTCGCTACGACGGCACCCCCGCCCCTGCGGAGTTTCTGCAGCTCTACAAGATGAGCATCAAAGCGGCCAACGGCGACGAAAAGGTCATGGCGAATTGGTTTCCCATGGCTCTCAAGGACGGTGCCCGCTCATGGCTCCTGAACCTGCCCCCAGGCTCGATTTCCTCCTGGGATGAGATGCACATCCACTTCATTGCCAACTTCCAGGGCACTCGCGACTGCCCTCGGTCGCGGGTGACCTGTGCTACCTCTTGAGCATTGTGTTGGTTTTCCCTTGAAGAGGAAAGGGTGATGCAGTAAAGTAGCGTAAGTATTTCCCTCAGTTTTTGAGAACCAAGGTATCAATCCAGTAGGAGACCACGCGCGAGTCACCTAGTTCCTACACAAACAAATAAGAACCTCACAACCAACGCGATAAAGGGGTTGCCAATCCCTTCACGGCCACTTGCAAGAGTGAGATCTGATAGAGATGATAATAATAAGATAAATATTTTTGGTATTTTTATAATATAGATTGAAAGTAAAGATTGAAAAATAAAGTAGATTGGAAACTTGTATGATGGAAAATAGACCTGGGGGCCATAGGTTTCACTAATAGCTTCTCTCAAGATAGCATAAGTATTACGGTGGGTGAACAAATTACTGTCGAGCAATTGATAGAAAAGCGAATAATTATGAGAATATCTAGGCATGATCATGTATATAGGCATCACGTCCGCGACAAGTAGACCGAAACGATTCTGCATCTACTACTATTACTCCAACATCGACCACTATCTAGCATGCATCTAGAGTATTAAGTTCATAAGAGCAGAGTAACGCCTTAAGCAAGATGACATGATGTAGAGGGATAAACTCATGCAATATGATATAAACCCCATCTTTTTATCCTCGATGGAAACAATACAATATGTGTCGTTTCCCTTTCTTTCACTGGGATCGAGCACCACAAGATTGAACCCAAAGCTAAGCACTTCTCCCATTGCAAGAAAGATCAATCTAGTAGGCCAAACCAAATTGATAATTCGAAGAGACTTGCAAAGATAAACCAATCATACATAAAAGAATTTAGAGAAGATTCAAATATTGTTCATAGATAATATGGATCATAAACCCACAATTCATCGGATCTCGACAAACACACTACAAAAAGAGTTACATCGAATAGATCTCCAAGAAGATCGAGGAGAACTTTGTACTAAGACCCAAAGAGAGAGAAGAAGCCATCTAACTACTAGCTATGGACCCGAAGGTCTGAGGTAAACTACTCACACATCATCGGAGGGGCCATGGAGTTGATGTAGAGGCCCTCCGTGATCAATGCCCCCTCCGGCAGAGCTCCGAAAAAGGCCCCAAGATGGGATCTCTTGGGTACAGAAGGTTGCGGCGGTGGAATTAGGTTTTCGTGTTGGTCCTGGATGTTTACGGGGTATATGGATATATATAGGAGGAAGAAGTAGGTCGGTGGAGCAACGAGGGGCCCATGAGGGTGGAGGGCGTGCCCAGGGGGTAGGCGCGCCCCTGCCTCATGGCCTCCTCAATTGTTTCTTGACGTCCACTCCAAGTCCCCTGGATCACGTTTGTTCCAAAAATCACGTTCCCGAAGGTTTCATTCCATTTGGACTCCGTTTGATATTCCTTTTCTATGAAACACTGAAATAGGCAAAAAAAACAACAATTTAGGCTGGGCCTCCGGTTAATAGGTTAGTCCCAAAAATAATATAGAAGTGTAAAGTAAATCCCATTAACATCCAAAACAGATAATATAATAGCATGGAACAATCAAAAATTATAGATATGTAGGAGACGTATCAACTTGCACCGCATCAAGCAACAACCGGGAGAAACCCTGTAGAAGTACATCCAACGCTTCAACAACACACGTATCAAGATCCCCAAGGTGACAGACGAAGCCATCATCTCAATGTTTTCCAACGGCGTCCGCGGCGTCAAGATGAAGGAGGAGCTCGCCATCCATGAGGAGCTGTGCATGGCCTTGGAGCTATTCAACATAGCAACCAAGTGTGCAAGGGCTGAGGAGGGGTGTCTCTCCCTCCTCAAGCTCCCTGCTGCAGATCCAGAGGAGAAGAAGGCCAAGATCAAGGGCGTGAAGCGCAAAGGAGTGGCCATACTCGCGGCAGAACCGGACACCAAGCGCGGCCGAGATCTTCCCGAGTCGTCCAAGGGCGGCCGCATGTTCTGCGCCTTCCACAACATGCACATGCACAACACCAATGATTGCCAACAGCTCAGGGCCATTCGAGATGGACACTTCGGTCGACGCCCCGAGCGCAACGACCGGGGCTACGACCGAGGAGGTGGACGAGGTGGAGGACGTTGGGACGACCGTGGGCCCCTCCAAGAGTGGCGCGACCAGCCTCACGAGAATCATTGGCAGGACCAACCTCGCGAGGGTGCCTGGAGGGACCAACCTCATGAGGATAGCCCTTAGGGTAACCCTGGTCTCCCTCCGCCGCCGCTGCCAAGAAGGAGCGACGACCACCAACAAGACAAAGGGGTTGGGGGCTTCTAGGAGCCACGCGCCATCGCCTGCATCTTGGGTGGCGCTCAGGCCCCAGCCTCCCAGCGCATATTCAAGCAGTTCTCCCACGAAGTGAATGCAGCCCTCCCCAAGATCGAGGCTACGCGCCCGCTTAGGTGGTCCAAGTACGCCATCACCTTTAGCTCGGCGGACCAGCTCAAATGCACGGCAACCGTTGGCGTCCTCCCGATGCTCTGTTCACCCGTCATCAGCAATGTTTAAGTCACTGAGACCCTCATCGATGGCGGTGCAGGACTTAGTGTCCTGTCCGTCGAGACGTTCGACAGCCCTCAAGTGCCATACGATCAGCTCCATCCCACCAAGCCTTTCTCAGGAGTGATAAACGGCTCCACCACCCCGATAGGGCAAGTTCGCCTCCCTGTCACCTTCGGTCAGCGCGACAACTATCACACCGAGCTCATCGACTTCGATGTCGCCCACATCCGCCTCCCGTACAATGCCATCCTCGGATACCCAGCACTGGACAAATTCATGGCAGTCACCCGCCATGGCTACAACGTCCTCAAGATGCCGGGAAGCGGCGGAATCATCACGATCCTTTGCGAAGAAAGAGACACGGTGTGCTCCCTCGAGCGCGCCTTCCAAGCTACATCAATCAGAGACCCTGACAACACAGGTGCGCAGTACCCTCCTGAGGCCAGCCCCAAGAAGAAGAAGCAGCTACTCCGCACTGGGCCTTAGGGGAGCGGCACCTCCAGCAGCGCCACTCTAGGATCCGCGCCATCGCCTGGGGCGCCTCGCTCTCTCGCATAGGGAGGCGCGCCCAGCGCCCTCCTCGGGCAGGGCTCGGGGGCTCTCTTCTGGAGGGCCTCGGACCTGGCCAACATCACGAGGGAGGCGCTCAGGCACCACGTGGAGGCGTGCTTCATGACACGTTTCCCTCAGGAGGACACCGGGCGAGGAGCGCCCGACGCTCAGGAGTTCATCACCAAGGCATCTCAGGATCTTCAGGAAGAAAGAGCAATACGCGGCGACCATCGCAAACCTGGCGTTGCTCCCCACCCAGGCGAGGGTGGTGAGCTACGCGTCTGCATCGACATCCCAGGGCTCAACAGGGCCGCATCTCTGGAGCGCTTCTGGCCTTCGTGTGCTGGCCGGTGTGAGGGCCCGCCTCACAGCTACGTTCGCATGCCGGTCGGCTTGCCGAGCGTGGCTGCCGCCTTCCAGTGCAATCCACGGAGCATCCTGGTAGGTCAGGAGGCCAGGCACCACGCAGTCTTGGCGGAGATGGAGATGGTCCTCCGGAGGCCACCTGAGCCTCCAGAGCCTCCCGAGGCTCAGGGTCTCGGCGACTCGTGAGAAGCGACTTCTTTGTTACGTGTCTTCAGCTACCCCAACACTCCTTCAGCAACCAAACCAGGTGACATTTTTCCAAGTTCATTCAGCTGGGAGCGCCCCTTGGGCTACATCATCCCCATGCCGCGTGGGTCCGTCCCTATGGCATGTATCCACTTGCATCTTTAGTTCACTCTGCTGGGAGCGCCCCTCGGGCTGCATTAACCCCAGGCCGCTCTAGTCCAACCCAGTGGCATGTATCATTCTCACATTTACCTAAGATAGTTGCTTTTCATGCATAATCTATCTATGGATATCACTTGCCTGATTATCACCCAACATGGGAGCTGCGCGCCAATTGTCTTTCTTCAGGATCCTTCGCATAAGAAGGCTAGGCACAACGTCTGTGCTCGGGCCCGTCCCTGCAGCATCAATAAATCCAATGGTTGAGCTCTGTCTGGCGGGACGGCCCCATTCACGTCACCTCCTGGGGTCATTGGTGATTGGCCTTCTCATGCGATAGCCTCAGGAAATCCATTCGACGCAGGTTGTCTAACCATCTCGCAGGAACGCCACAGCCATCAAGAACCAAGACCAGACGCAACCCGCCTTGAGGTAGGGCCTCATGAGTCCCGCACTAGCTCACGAGTGCCCAGATACACCTCGTCTAGCCCTGCCGAGCAAGCCACGTGTCAAGGCGGGGCTGTACACGCCTCGGGGGCTCTCCACAGTAGGGAGTCCCTTCCCACGTGCCAACGACGGACCAGCAATCACCATGGCGATTTGCGCCCCTCCTCACGCTAACCTGCAGGAACTTCCTGAGGACTATAGCGGGCGGTACCGCGGACTCTCTCTCTTCTCCCATGCAATTCGCTTGCGCGTTAAAAGGGGGGCTCCTGAGCATCGCGACTCAGGAGCTCCTACTGGCTCTCCAGCCCTCACCCCTGGCCTTGACCACGGCATCAGGACCTGGCATACCAACGGTGGCTGAGCTCACTCGAGGGCCGGGACCCGAGGACGTAGAGCACCAGGAAGAGCATGGAGAAGAGGGAGAGGCCCGCACGGGCCTAACCTAGCTACCTAGCAGCGGCCGACCCCCAAGTCTGGTGCGACACGAGAAACCGGCTCCAGAACGTCAAAGATAAGTCTTGTACCTGGACCGACCCAACGCTATGGCATAAGATCCTCGCCTTTCGCTGCCCTGCTGCGGCCATGTCGCCTCCCTTTCCCATCCTCAGGTAGCCGCTTACGCGCTAAAGGGGACCTCTTGAGCATCGCACCTCAGGAGCTCTTACTGGACCTCGGGCCGCTCACCTCCTGGCCTTAACCACGGCATCACGACCTGGCATACCAGCGACGGCTGCAGCCTGCCTGGGGACCGGGACCTGTCAGCGTAGAGCACCAAGCTGCCACAGGATTGGAAAGGGGAGACCGAGCCTGAGCAGGACATGCGCTCTCAAATTTTCACAATAAGGATAATATCGACAACAAACATTACAGACACTTTACAGACCCCCTTTGGGCCCGTTTCGATTCCTCGTAGGGAGCAAAAGGAAAGGAATTCCTAGGAGCTCTATCTATGCGCGCCGGATGTCGCCGACACCATCATCAATAGTGGGCCACGGGAGGCCGGCGCCAACCCCATCCAGATCAACAATGGCGGCAGCCAGACGCGGCGACCTTGCTCCGGGCCCGGCGAGAGCTTGAGGGCACGTAGTTGTCGTCGCTCGTCACCGGAGACTCGGCGAGCTCGGGAGAATCGCTGGACCGCCAGGAGTCACCGCTGTCACTGGAGGAGCTGTGGGCGAGGCCAGTGACAGGCCCGGCGCCAGCCGCTGCGCCGTCCTGCCGACCCCCTTGAAGAAAAGAGTGGAGGCGCCATCATACTCAAAGTGGATGGCGAGGGCGCCGTACGTGCGACAGACTCGGGCGACCTCGCCCCAGCCTCGAGTCATGAAGATCCTCCCGGAGGCGACGACTTCAACCTTCGCTCCAGTCGCCGGGGCGTCGCAGTCGGCCTGCTGCAGCCAAAGCTCGAGAGGGCCCCTCGGCGGCATCTCGGCGGTGAAGAACTGTGGGAAACGAATCCAAGTGCTCGGAGGCATCGCCGCCCACAGCACGAACTCGCGCGAGGAGTCCGCGACATGGACCCCTGGGGCGACGGCGTGCGTCTCCATGGCACGGCGGCCACGGCCCTGGCATGGGCGGCAGCGCTCATCGTTCCTCCCTCCAGAACCCTCAGCATGAGCGTACAAGGGCAACGGGTACCCAGGAGGTGGCCTCTCGTACCACAGCCGCGACACTACCGGCCTCACGACCATCTCACGACAATGGGACCGCCTCTTTTTCGCGGGAGTAGCTTGGGCTCATTGAGGGGAGTCTTGCCCTTCTCCGCATCCGAGAACCTCCATATCGGTGCCATGACCGCACCAGTGAGCGGTGGAGCAAGGAAGAAGAAGAAGCGGGAAAAGCAAGGAAGAGACGGGTGACGGGGGCTCCGCCCCCGCTTCCCATTTATAGCCAAGGGGAAGCCAACTGCTGGCCTCCACGATCTAAGGTAATATTGATGTTTTTTCTGCATGCAACAAGGACCCATCAAGTCGGGCAGTTGCCGAGGCAGCATGGGGAAGCGAAGATGCCCACGCCCAATCAGTCGCCATGCGCCAACCGTGGCCGTAGGCTGATGGGGCCCGCGGTGCTCCGCGCTTGCCCTTTGGCTTTGCCTCGAAGCCAAGCCCGAGCGCACCTTGGGCCCGGGGCTACTGTCGGCGTTCTGGGAACGGGGGTCCCCAGACTTGCCTGCCTGCGGCCCGCAGCATGGCTCCACCAGCGGCCATGTATAGCCCATCTTCACCGGCAAACATTCAAGACCCTCGCGAGGGGCCAAGCCTCGCGAGGCGGACGAGGCAAGACCTCCTCAGGGTCGGCCTCACCAGGCTGGCTCGCGAGGGGCGGAGTGTAACACCCCGGATGTAACTTGCCATATTTGTAACTCCGACTCTTGCCATTTTCGGCTTTAAGTTATGAGATTCCCTTTGTGGTTGGGTTTTGTCTTTGTTTTGCATTTTGTTCGTGTCATGCATTTCATATCATGTCATCATGTGCATCGCATTTGCATACGTGTTCGTCTCATGCATCCGAGCATTTTCCCCGTTGTCCGTCCTGCAATCCGACACTCCCACATGCACCGGCACACTCCTCTTGTCTCTTTTCTTGAGCGGGTGTTAAACGTTCTCGGAATGGACCGATATTTGCCAAGTGGCCTTGGTACACCACCGGTAGACCGCCTATCAAATTTCGTTCCATTTGGAGTCCGTTTGATGCTCCAACGGTTAACCGAGTAACCGCGGTAGCCTCTTTTGTGTAGCAGCCCAACACCCCTCCAAACAGCCCAATAACCCATCCAAACCACTTTCATGCCCTCCGTCGTTGGATCACGATCGTGTGGGCGAAAACTACACCTCATTTGGACACCCCTACCTCCTCCTACCTATAAATAGGTGTTCCCCTCTGAAATTCTCGCGCAGATAAAACCCTAACCTAGCCTTCCACCGCCACCGGACACGTCCGGCCCGATCCAGACGAAATCCGTCGCCGCCCACGGCCAACCAGAGACTATGCTACGTCTTGAGCTTGCGTTGGTTTTCCCCGAAGAGGAAGGGATGATGCAGCAGAGTAGCGTAAGTATTTCCCTCAGTTTTTGAGAACCAAGGTATCAATCCAGTAGGAGCCCACGCTCAAGTCCCTCGTACCTGCACAAAGCGATAGCTACTCGCAACCAACGCGATTAGGGATTGTCAAGCCCTTCACGGTCACTTACGAGAGTGAGATCTGATAGATATAATATTTTTGGTATTTTTGGTATAAAGATGCAAAGTAAAAAGTAAATGCAAAGTAAAAAAGCAAAGCAATATTAAAGTGATGGAGATTGATATGATGAGAATAGACCCGGGGGCCATAGGTTTCACTAGTGGCTTCTCTCAAGAGCATAAGTATTCTACGATGGGTGAACAAATTATTGTTGAGCAATTGACAGAATTGAGTATAGTTATGAGAATATCTAGGCATGATCATGTATATAGGCATCACGTCCGTGACAAGTAGATCGAAACGATTCTGCATCTACTACTATTACTCCACTCATCGACCGCTATCCAGCATGCATCTAGAGTATTAAGTTAAAAACAGAGTAACGCCTTAAGCAAGATGACATGATGTAGAGAGATAAATTCATGCAATATGAAATAAACCCGATCTTGTTATCCTCGATGGCAACGATACAATACGTGCCTTGCTGCCCCTTCTGTCACTGGGTAAGGACACCGCAAGATCGAACCCAAAGCTAAGCACTTCTCCCATGGCAAGAACTACCAATCTAGTTGGCCAAACCAAACGGATAATTCGAAGAGACTTGCAAAGATAACCAATCATACATAAAAGAATTCAGAAAAGATTCAAATATTATTCATAGATAGACTTGATCATAAACCCACAATTCATTGGTCTCAACAAACACACCGCAAAAAGAAGATTACATCGAATAGATCTCCACAAGAGAGGGGGAGAACTTTGTATTGAGATTCAAAGAGAGAGAAGAAGCCATCTAGCTACTAACTATGGACCCGAAGGTCTGAGGTAAACTACTCACACTTCATCGGAGGGGCTATGATGATGTAGAAGCCCTCCGTGATGACGGCCCTCTTCCGGCGGAGCTCCGGAACAGGCCCCAAGATGCGATCTCGTGGATACAGAAAGTTGCGGCGGTGGAATTAGGTTTTTGGCTCCTGTTCTGATCGTTTGGGGGTACGTGTGTATATATAGGAGGAAGGAGTACGTCGGTGGAGCACTGAGGGGCCCACGAGGTAGGGGGGCGCGCCCTAGGGGGGGGGCCCCCCACCCTCGTGACCTCCTCTTTGATCCCTTGCAGTAGGGTCCAAGTCTCCTAGATCACGTCAGTGAGAAAATCACGTTCCCGAAGATTTTATACCGTTTGGACTCCGTTTAATATTCTGTTTATTCGAAACACTGAAATAGGCAAAAAAACAACAATTCTGGGCTGAGCCTCCAGTTAATAGTTTAGCCCCACAAATAATATAAAATTGGAAAATATAGCCCAATATAGTCCAAAACATTAGATAATATAGCATGGAGCAATCAAAAATTATAGATACGTTGGAGACGTATCAGGCATCCCCAAGCTTAATTCCTGCTCGTCCTCGAGTGGGTAAATGATAAAAAGAGAATTTTTGATGCGGAGTGCTACTTGGCATAATTTTAATGCAAATCTTCTTAATTGTGGTATGAATATTCAGATTAGAAAGATTCAAGACAAAAGTTTATATTGACATAGAAAATAATAATACTTCAAGCATACTAACAAAGCAATCATGTCTTCTCAAAATAACATGGCCAAAGAAAGTTATCCCTACAAAATCATATAGTTTGGCTATGCTCCATCTTCCCCACACAAAGTATTTAAATCATGCACAACCCCGATGACAAGCCAAGCAATTGTTTCATACTCTAAATTTTTCAATCTTCACGCAATACATGAGCGTGAGCCATGGATATAGCACTATAGGTGGAATAGAATGGTGGTTGTGGAGAAGACAAAAAAAGGAGAAGATAGTCTCACATCAACTAGGCGTATCAACGGGCTATGGAGATGCCCATCAATAGATATCAATGTGAGTGAGTAGGGATTGCCATGCAACGGATGCACTAGAGCTATAAATGTATGAAAGCTCAACAAAAGAAACTAGTGGGTGTGCATCCAACGTGCTTGCTCACAAAGACCTAGGGCAATTTGAGGAAGCCCATCATTGGAATATACAAGCCAAGTTCTATAACGTAAAATTCCCACTAGTATATGAAAGTGACAACATATGAGACTCTCTATATGAAGAACATGGTGCTATTTTGAAGCACAATATATGAGACTCGCTATATCATGGTGCTACTTTGAAGCACAAGTGTGGAAAAAAGGATAGTAGCATTGCCCTTTTTTTTGGGCCTTCTTTTTTTCTTTGGCCTTTCTTTTTTTTGGGACAATGCTCTATTGAATGATGATCATCACACTTCTATTTATTTACAACTCAATGATTATAACTCGATACTAAAACAAAGTATGACTCTATATGAATGCCTCCGGCGGTGTACCGGGATATGGAATGAATCAAGAGTGACAAGTATGAAAGAATTATGAATGGTGGCTTTGCCACAAATACTATGTCAACTACATGATCATGCTAAGCAATATGACAATGATGGATGTGTCATGATGAACTAGATGGTGGAAAGTTGCATGGCAATATATCTCGAAATGGCTATGGAAATGCCATAATAGGTAGGTATGGTGGCTATTTGGAGGAAGGTATATGGTAGGTGTATGATACCGGCGAAAGTTGCGCAGTATTAGAGAGGCTAGCAAGGGTGGAAGGGTGGGAGTGCGTATGATCCATGGACTCAACATTAGTCATAAGGAACTCATCTACTTATTGCAAAAATCTAGAAGTTATCAAAGCAAAGTATTACGCGCATGCTCCTAGGGGGATAGATTGGTAGGAAAAGACCATCGCTCGTCCCCGACCGCCACTCATAAGGAATACAATCAATAAATAAATCATGCTCCAACTTCATCACATAACGGTTCACCATACGTGCATGCTACGGGAATCACAAACTTCAACACAAGTATTCTTTAAATTCACAACTACTCAACTAGCATGACTTTAATATTATCACCTCCATATCTCAAAACAATTATCATGCTTCAATCTTTTCTTAGTATTCAACACACTCAAAAGAAAGTTTCACAAATCTTGAATGCCAAGCATATTATTATTAAGCAAATTACCATGCTATTAAGAGACTCTCAAATTAATTTAAGTGAAGCATGAGAGATCAATAGTTTCTTTAAAATGAATCCACCACCGTGCTCTAAAAGATCTAACTGAAGCACATAGAGCAAAATTATCTAGCTCAAAGGATATAAGTGAAGCACATAGAGCAACATTATAACGCTCAAAAGATATAAGTGAAGCACATAGAGCAAAACTACTACGCTCAAAAGATATAAGTGAAGCACATAGAGTATTCTATCAAATTTTAATTCATGTATTGCTCTCTCAAAAGGTGTGTACAGCAAGGATGATTGTGGCATACTAACAAACAAAGACACAAATAATACAAGACACTCCAAGCAAAACACATATCATCTTGGTGAATAAAAATATAGCTCCAAGTAAATTACCGATGGAAGTGGACGAAAAGAGGGGATGCCTTCCGGGGCATCCCCAAGCTTTGACTTTTTGGTGTCCTTGGATTATCTTGGGGGTGCCATGGGAATCCCCAAGCTTAGGCTCTTTCCACTCCTTGTTCCATGATCCATCAAAAGAATTCACCCAAAACTTGAAAACTTCACAACACAAAACTCAAAATAGAAAACTCGTGAGCTCCGTTAGTGAAAGAAAACAAAAGAACACTTCAAGGTACTGTAATGAACTCATTATTTATTTATATTGGTGTTAAACCTACTGTATTCCAACTTCTCTATGGATTATAAACTATTTTACTAGCCATAGATTCATCAAAAAAAGGAAACAACACACGAAAAACAGAATCTGTCAAAAACAGAACAGTCTGTAGTAATCTGTAGCTAGCGCAAGATCTGGAACCCCAAAAATTCTAAAATAAATTTCTGGACGTGAGGAATTTATCTATTAATCATCTGAAGAAATAATTAACTAAATAACACTCTTCAAATAAAAATTACAGCAGTTCTCATGAGCGCTAAAGTTTCTGTTTTTACAGCAAGTTCAACAAGACTTTCCCCAAGTCTTCCCAACGGTTCTACTTGGCACAAACACTAATTAAACACAAAAAAAGAACCAAAACAGAGGCTAAATAATTTATTTATTACTAAGCAGGAGAAAAAAGCAAGGAATAAAAAAAAATTGGGTTGCCTCCCAACAAGCGCTATCGTTTAACGCCCCTAGCTAGGCATAAAAGCGAGGATAGATCTAGGTATTGCCATCTTTGGTAGGCAATCCATAAGTGGCTCTCATGATAGTTTCATATGGTAATTTTATTTTATTTCTTGGAAAGTGTTTCATGCCCTTTTTAATTGGAAATTGAAATCTAATATTCCTTGCCTTCATATCAATAATCGCACCAGCCGTTCTAAGGAAAGGTCTACCAAGAATAATAGGGCAAGAAGGATTGCAATCTATATCAAGAACAATGAAATCTACGGGCACATAATTCCTATTTGCAACAATAAGAACATCATTAATTCTTCCCATAGGTTTCTTAATAGTGGAATCCACAAGATGCAAGTTTAGAGAGCAATCATCAAAATTACGGAAATCTAGTAAATCACACAAAGTCTTGGGAATAGTAGAGACACTAGCACCCAAATGATTATTATTGGTATTGGTGAAGTCACACAATTTAGTAGTATCTTGAGCCATCGCGACAAACAAGTAATCTAACACACGAGCAAACAAAAGGCAAGCGGGCAAAAAGAGGCAAATAGAGAGGGAGGATAGAGAGAGAGGGCGAATAAAACGGCAAGGGTGAATTGGGGGGAGAGGAAAACGAGAGGCAAATGGCAAATAATGTAATGCGAGAGATAGGGATTGTGATGGGTACTTGGTATATTGACTTTTTGAGTAGACTCCCCGGCAACGGCGCCAGAAATCCTTCTTGCTACGTCTTGAGCTTGCGTTGGTTTTCCCCGAAGAGGAAGGGATGATGCAGCAGAGTAGCGTAAGTATTTCCCTCAGTTTTTGAGAACCAAGGTATCAATCCAGTAGGAGCCCACGCTCAAGTCCCTCGTACCTGCACAAAGCGATAGCTACTCGCAACCAACACGATTAGGGATTGTCAAGCCCTTCACGGTCACTTACGAGAGTGAGATCTGATAGATATAATATTTTTGGTATTTTTGGTATAAAGATGCAAAGTAAAAAGTAAATGCAAAGTAAAAAAGCAAAGCAATATTAAAGTGATGGAGATTGATATGATGAGAATAGACCCGGGGGCCATAGGTTTCACTAGTGGCTTCTCTCAAGAGCATAAGTATTCTACGATGGGTGAACAAATTACTGTTGAGCAATTGACAGAATTGAGTATAGTTATGAGAATATCTAGGCATGATCATGTATATAGGCATCACATCCGTGACAAGTAGATCGAAACAATTCTGCATCTACTACTATTACTCCACTCATCGACCGCTATCCAGCATGCATCTAGAGTATTAAGTTAAAAACAGAGTAACGCCTTAAGCAAGATGACATGATGTAGAGAGATAAATTCATGCAATATGAAATAAACCCGATCTTGTTATCCTCGATGGCAACGATACAATACGTGCCTTGCTGCCCCTTCTGTCACTGGGTAGGGACACCGCAAGATCGAACCCAAAGCTAAGCACTTCTCCCATGGCAAGAACTACCAATCTAGTTGGCCAAACCAAACGGATAATTCGAAGAGACTTGCAAAGATAACCAATCATACATAAAAGAATTCAGAAAAGATTCAAATATTATTCATAGATAGACTTGATCATAAAACCACAATTCATCGGTCTCAACAAACACACCGCAAAAAGAAGATTACATCGAATAGATCTCCACAAGAGAGGGGGAGAACTTTGTATTGAGATTCAAAGAGAGAGAAGAAGCCATCTAGCTACTAACTATGGACCCGAAGGTCTGAGGTAAACTACTCACACTTCATCGGAGGGGCTATGATGATGTAGAAGCCCTCCGTGATGACGGCCCTCTTCCGGCAGAGCTCCGGAACAGGCCCCAAGATGGGATCTTGTGGATACAGAAAGTTGTGGTGGTGGAATTAGGTTTTTGGCTCCTGTTCTGATCGTTTGGGGGTACGTGTGTATATATAGGAGGAAGGAGTACGTCGGTGGAGCACCGAGGGGCCCACAAGGCAGGGGGGCGCGCCCTAGGGGGGGGGGCGCCCCCACCCTCCTGACCTCTTCTTTGATCCCTTGCAGTAGGGTCCAAGTCTCCTGGATCACGTTCGGTGAGAAAATCACGTTCCCGGAGATTTTATTCCGTTTGGACTCCCTTTGATATTCTGTTTATCCGAAACACTGAAATAGGCAAAAAAAACAGCAATTCTGGGCTGGGCCTCCAGTTAATAGGTTAGTCCCAAAAATAATATAAAAGTGGAAAATAAAGCCCAATACAGTCCAAAATAGTAGATAATATAGCATGGAGCAATCAAAAATTATAGATACGTTGGAGACGTATCAGACTGCCATGTGGGCAGCTCCACCGGCGCGCGCCGCCGGCCAGCTCGGCCCGCGCGGGGCTCCTCGAGCCCATCGCCGCGCCCCGCCGCCCGGCCTCCTCCGCGCTGCCAGCGACTGCGCCCCGCCGCCTCGGTCGCCGGCCGCCGCCTTCCGCGCCCTCGCCGGTCCCCGCCGCTGTCGCCGATCTCCGCGTTGCCTGCCGCCCGCCTCAGGAGCCGCTCCGCCGCGTCGTCCCCTCACCGGGATCCGCCGCCTCGTCCTCGACCCTCGCCGGCCGGACCCCTTCTCCGGTGAAGCTCCGGCCACTATCTCCCTCTCCTCCGGAGCAAGTCCGGTGAACCTCGAGAGACGTGCTCGAACCCTAGATCTGGAGGTCAAACCCTCCCTCGTTTTCGTCCAAGTCTTTTTCTATGATAATTTCATGCCCTGTTCTTTGCCTCATATCTCCATGACCGTAGCTCCGTTTCATACATATGATATATCAAAATGTTCATTGTGAGATGCTCTTCATTTCATTCCATTGTGGCATGCTTGTTTGAGTTCATCTTGATGCCCTAATCATTGATGCAAGAGTGCTATAAAATGTTAACTGCTGTTACTTATCATATCATGGTGATTTGTCATTTTTGTCACATTTGATGTGTGCTTCATATGAGCATGAGCTCTACATGTGTTTTGAACTACAACATGCCATACTTAAAGTGGTGCTTGTCTTGCATTTTTTTGATCAATGTGGTTACTGGCACAAGCATGCAAAGTAGCCTCCGCAATGTTGCTGTTTTCAGGGACTTAGGATTTTGCTAAGTCTTTTGCCTGCTGTTATTTTGATGCCATGTAAACTTGATGCTACAGTGATATCCATGCTAGTTTTGAGATACTTCAGTAAGGAGGTTTTGAACATATGGTTATGCTATATCCATAAATGCCCCTACTTGCAATTATGGAGTGTCCTAGCATGTCTTGTTCTTGCTCTACTTTTGCTATAAAATGTTCCTGGCAGAATGTTAACATGTTAATCAATTTTGCCATGGTTATTGTTGGTGATCCAAGCATCCTATGATCTTGATCTTGCCATGGTTAGCTTCATGAACATGTCATCCTGCTGTGGATATACTTATATTGTCATGCAATGCTTTGTGATGAGTGGTTTGAGCTCGCAAAGTTGCCTTCATAATTCTATTTATGCCATGCTCTGTTTTTCTGCTAAGTCTGAAACTGTTAATAAAACTTGCTATGTTTACATGGGTGACATCATATCTTCTGTGCCTTTTTGGCTCATGTTCTTGGTGCCTCCTGACATTTAGGGGTTGTGGCAGTGTACCGGGGAGTTGAGCTCCGAGGTGTTCTCGTTACAATTTTATCGTTGCAATTCTGGAATACCTGAGTTCGCCGACATCGAAAATCTCTTTTATGCAGTTGTTGGTGAGATAACCTCGACGCCACCCAGTAGTGGGGCGGGAGTTCGGGAGTATTGCCATAACTCGTATAACAGATGCTTTTCAAAGGTTGAGGTAAATGATTTCCGAAGGTTTCTTGGTTATGTGTTAAAGGATGGATACATCTGGATGTGGGATTTGCTAGTTGGGGTGAGATATTATGCTTCCCCTGTATCCCCAACACCTGATTGCATAACCAGAAAGTTCAGGAGTTTTATAGGTGGGAATTAAAGTAGCTCTAGTATTTCTTCCCGCAGATATTTGGTTTGTGATTGGGTAATCCTTACCACTTATTTGTTCATATACATACCTTGTTGCTTTATTCATCTACCTTTATCTAAGTGGCTTCTCAACTTAATGGAAGTGTGATGATTTACTTTGGAATACATTCTTTCATTCTTGTTCGAATGTTAAGGCTATATGTTGCAATTTCGATCCATTGATTCAGCTTGAATATCTATTTTTCAAGATACTAACGGATGTCAACCTCTTCAGGATGGCTCCTCCAACGCATCAGAATCCGGACTGCAATGATGGGGATCAGTCGAACCCTCCGCCACCACCTCCACCTCCGGAGGCATGGCAAGCAGTCATGGCAGCCACCAATGCCAATACTCAGATGCTATTGCAACTTTTGCAAGAGCGCAACCAAGGGAAAGGCAACCAAGGAAATCAAGGTCAAGGCAACAATCAGCCTCAGTTTGCTACCCTCAACCAGTTCCTCACAAACCAGCCGGAGTCCTTCAGCAACTGCGTCGAAGCCACAGACACCGATGATTGGCTCGTGGACATTTGCAAACATTTCAAATGTAGGAATGTCAGGCCTGAGGACTTTGTCAAGTTTGCTTCGTTTCAACTCAAGGATCAAGCTGCTGAGTGGTATCAACAATACAGAGATTCTAGAGGAGGTTGTGTGATTACCTGGAATGATTTCTGCCGAGACTTCAAAGCTCATCACATTCCACAAAGTGTTGCTGAGAGCAAGCGTGAGGAGTTCCGCAATCTCAAGCAAGGCAGCATGTCCGTGTATCAATACAATATCCAGTTTCAAAAACTTGCTCGCTTCGCTAAACAAGACATCCCTGATGAAAAGAGTATGATTTATCAATTCAGAGGTGGCCTAAGAGAAGATCTGCAATTAGCTCTCGTGCTTCTTGAGCCGACTAAGTTTGATGAATTCTACAACATGGCACTAAAGCAAGAAGCTGCTCAGCTCAAGTGTGAGGCATCTAAGAAGAGAGTCAGGGATGCAGTTCAATCTTCTTCTTCATCACAAGTGGCAGCTAAGCAACAAAAGTTCTGGTTTCCTCCTCCTCCTCCGTTTCGTCAGCCTTACCAGCAAAGAGCAAAGGTGGCAATGGATCTTCCCACCCACCCAGCCCAGGCTATCAGAACAAAGCTCAGTCTCAAGCTCCAAGGTCAAGTGGTCCTTATCATTGGCCGCTCTCAGAGGTTACTTGCAACAAGTGTCAGCAGGAAGGGCACTATGCAAACAAATGCTTCAACCAAAGGCGCCTTCCGCCTCCTCCTCCCGTGAGATCTTTTAGCAATGCAGTGGTCAAGCATAATCCCAAGCATGCTAAGGTGAACATGATGAACACAGATCAGGCAGATGATTCTTTAGAAGTGATCATGGGTAACATTCCAGTTAACTCCTTTCCTGCAAAAGTATTGTTTGATACTGGTGCATCGCTTTCTTTCATTTCAAGACCTTTTGTTGCCAAGCATGAGTTTGTGACCGAAAAGATTCCTTTCCCGTTGAAGATTGTGTCCCGGGGTAAGCAAATGACATCTAATAATTGCGTACCGGATGTGTCTATCGAGATGGGCGACTATAAGTTTCTGTCTTCTCCAATTGTTCTTGGTGACTCGGATATGATCTAATTCTCGACATGGACTGCCTTTCTAAGCACAAGGCTCAGCTTGATTGTGCTGCCAGGCAGATTCAATTGACACACTCTTCTGAGGATGTGATCATCTATGCCGCTCGTGATGAAACCATTCGACTGTTTTCTCTCAATGAGAAGGGCGAGTTGAATGCCATCTCTCAGATTCTAGTCATTTGTGAATATCAAGACGTCTTTCCAGAAGAGCTTCCAGGAATGCCTCCTTACCGGCCAGTTGAATTTGTTATCAATCTTGAGCCTGGCATGGAACCTATTTGCAAACGTCCTTACAAGCTTGGACCAGAGGAGTTGAAGGAGTTGAAGAAACAACTCGATGAACAAGAGCGTATGGGTCTGATCAGACCGAGTTCATCTCCATGGGGTTGTGGTGTTCTTTTTGTCAAGAAGAAGGATGGATCGGAACGACTCTGCGTCGACTACCGTCCATTGAACAAGAAGACAATAAAGAACAAGTATCCACTTCCAACATCAATGAGGTATTCGAGCAACTTAAGGGTGCCAAAGTATTCTCCAAGCTTGACCTCCATATGGGTTATCATCAGATTCGCATTCGTGAACAAGATATCCCCAAGACAACATTCAGAACAAGCTATGGCTCTTATGAATATACTGTGATGTCTTTCGGCCTTGTCAATGCTCCTCCAATGTTCTCTCGCATGATGAACTTCATCTTCAACCCATACACAAATGATTTCGTCCTGGTGTATCTCGATGATATCTTGGTATTTTCCAAGAATAAGGAGGAACATGCCAAGCATTTGAGATTGGTGCTTGACAAACTCAGAGAGCATAAATTCTATGCGAAGTTTTCAAAGTGTGAGTTTTGGCTTGATGAGGTTCTTTACCTTGGTCATATCATCTCCGCCAAAGGCATCGCTGTTAATCCTGAGAAGGTGTCTGCAATTGTGAACTGGGAACCGCCTCGGAATGTCAAGCAGCTCCGCAGTTTTCTCGGGCTTGCAAGCTATTGTCGAAGATTCATTGAGAATTTGTCTAAGATTGCAAAGCCTATTTCCAACCTCCTCCAAAAGCATGTCAAGTATGTCTGGACGCCTGAGTGTGATGTTGGTTTCAACATCCTGAAAGAGAAGTTAGTCATAGCTCCTGTCTTGACTCCTCCTGATGAATCCAAGTCATTTGAAGTTTTCTGTGATGCCTCCCTGCAAGGTCTCGGTGCTATGTTAATGCAAGAGAAGAAAGTTGTGGCTTATACCTCTCACCAGTTGAAGCCCAACGAAAGGAACTACCCCACTCACGACCTTGAGTTGGCGGCAGTTGTCCATGCATTATTAACGTGGAGACATGTATTGTTGGGAAGGAAAGTGGACATCTTCACAGATCATAAGAGCCTCAAGTACATCTTCACTCAACCCAACCTCAATCTTAGGCAGACTTGTTGGGTCGAAATGATTCAAGAATACAATCCGAGTATTGAATATACTCCAGGCAAGGCCAATGTCATTGCGGATGGTTTGAGCAGAAAGGCTTACTGCAACAACTTAATTCTCAAGCCCTTCCAACCGGACCTTTGTGAAGCTTTCCGCAAACTGAACCTCCAAGTTGTTCCTCAAGGATTTCTTGCCAATCTCCAAGTTTCTCCTACTTTGGAAGATCAAATTCGTGAGGCACAACTTCTTGATTCCATGGTTAAGAAGGTGAAACATGGGATTGCCAAGAGCCAACCCAAATACAAGTGCTATCGCATTGATGACAAAGACACTCTATTCTTCGAGGATCGAATTGTGGTTCCTAAAGGTGATCTAAGGAAAGTCATTATGAACGAGGCACACAATTCCCTCCTATCCATTTATCCTGGAAGTATGAAGATGTACCATGACCTCAAGTAGTCGTATTGGTGGACTCGAATGAAGCGAGAAATCGCTCAATTCATGAACGAATGTGATGTCTGTAGAAGAGTGAAAGCAGAACACCAACGGCCAGCTGGTCTCCTCCAACCTCTTGCTATTCCAGAATGGAAGTTTGACCATATTGAGATGGACTTCGTGACTGGATTTCCCAAGTCCAAGTGTGGGAATGATGCTATCTTCGTTGTCATCGACAAACTTACAAAAGTGGCTCCTTTTCTTCCAATCAAAGAATCTATCACAACAGCTCAGCTGGCAGAGCTATACACCTCCAGGATTGTCTCCTTGCACGGCATTCCACAATTGATATCTTCAGATTGTGGAAGAATCTTCACTTCTAAGTTCTGGCACTCCTTCCAGAAGGCCATGGGAACCAACATTCGCTTCAGCACAACTTTCCATCCTCAAACTAGTGGCCAAGTCGAGCGAGTCAATCAAATCCTTAAAGATATGCTCAGGGCTTGTGTCATTTCCTTCGGTATGAAGTGGGAAGATTGTCTTCCATATGCCGAGTTCTCCTACAACAACATCTTCCAAGCGAGTTCGGGCAAGGCCCCATTCGAAATTCCTTATTGCAGAAAGTGACGTACTCCTCTCAATTGGTCAGAGACTGGTGTCGTGGAATTTTCATGGCAGATGTCCTAGTGAAAGGACTTAATCATGGAGCCATCGCAACTAGGAAGCTTAAAGGGGTTAATCGGGACAAAGGACACGAGAGGTTTATACTGGTTCGGCCCCTTGCGGTGAAGGTAAAGCCTAGTCCAGTTGATGTGGTATTGCTAGGTTTCGATGACCAAGGAGCGAATACGCTAGCTTGGCTCTCGATCTGTTGTTTCTTGCCCTAAGCCGCTGTCGGGTTGTCCCCTTGTATACACGAGTTGACGCCGTGCAGCCTACAGAGTCCCGGTCGGCTCATACAACGTGTCCGGCTCGGTGACATCTCTACATGCCTTACTTTACAATTCTTATTCATACATGGCGGTTTATACTTACGGGCCTTAAGCCGCCTCTAGGCTTGGGCCTATTATAAGGCTTATTGTAAACCGTCACCTTGTATACTCTTCGGGCTTCACTTAAGTAACCTACCATTGTGGTTGACCCGACCCCTCTTGGGCGGGTCATATCTGGTAGCCATATCCCCAACATTAGGCCCCAGGTTGATTTGAACTTTGTTCATGTCAATCTTCAACACTTAGAAGAAATCCATCTTCCACCGCTTGTAAAAGCCTTGTAACCCGCCATGACGTCATCTTCAGAAAATTTGGAAACCCGCCACGACGTCATCTTAACGGATCCTTATCTTAAATGCCTTCCAAAAATCAAGGCATCTAATTAGCTGGATAATCATCATGTTGGCCTTCCTCGTTTTTCGCACCTGCCTGTTCGCCTATCTCCTTATAAATAGGCATAGCTGGTCTTCCTCATTCTTCTTCCTCCTACTCTTGCAATCCCTCTGCCACTCGAGCTCCGCCGCCGCCGCAGCTCTCACCGTCGTCCTCAACCTTGGCCGCTGTATCAACCTGACTTTGTCCAAAGAACGGCGGCGACCCTCCGTAGTAGATCTGCGTCCGTAAGTTTTCCCTTTTCCGCACTTTAGATCCACATTTAGGGTTTGCAAGTTCTTCTGTGTTCTTCGCTGTTCATCGTGGATTCTTCGTAGTTTCTCTACTGCATCCCCTTTTGATCTAAAAGAAGTATGGAACTCATGCGGTAGCTGTTTCGCATCCATTTCAGATGCTAGTAGATCCCCTTTTCTTGTACAAAGGCCTCCTTAGAACTGATGAACTCCTCTGTACTGGTTACTTAGGTCGAGATTTATTTTCCTTTTTTGAACAATCTTGATCCAAAATAGTAGCAATAGCTTGTGAAACTTGTTTATCTCAGTACTCAGCCATTTTTTTGTCGCCGGCAACCTTTGAATACCTTTAGTCATGGCGACTTATCATGCCGGCTCATTTTTCCTTCATATATCATTGGCCCTTACTTAAGCCGCCATCACACCATCTATATTGCAGACATTAGCCCGTGATTCCACCATTTAACTTAAACCGGCAAATTACTTCCTTTTTAGCTTGTCCTCTCACCATGCTGCCAAAGACGACGACAGTTTGCAACTGGGTCCCTTCCACAGTCACTGACGCCACTCTGAAAGATTTTGTTACCATTGGGTATTTACCGAAGAAGAGCATTATGTCGTATCGCGTCCCTGGCCCGGCCGAAGAAAAACCTCAGCCCAAGGATGGTGAAGTCATCATCTTTAGTGATCATATGAACCGGGGTTTTCACCACCCGGCTCAAAATTCTTCAGAGATGTTCTGCATTTTTTCAAGCTTCATCCACAAGATCTTGGACCCAACTCCATATCAAACGTCTGCAATTTTGAAGTTCTCCGCGAGGTTTATCTTCAAGAAGAACCTACCGTTGAACTCTTCAGAGAGTATTTCTATTTGAACCGCCAGGATGAATACACCAACGACCCCAGCTTGGAACTTGGTGGAATTTCGATTCAGCACAGACGGGATGCTGTCTTTCCCTTAGTAGTCTTACCAAGCCATCCCAAGGATTGGAACCAAACTTGGTTTTATTGCAAAGACACGTTGCCAGCTGATGTGAAACCAATGCCGGGTTATCGCGCGGAGCGTCTTGACGCTAAGTTTTCACTCCTTGACAAGCTTTTTGCCGCTGAATGTAAGAAGCTCATCCCAACCATCAAAAGGGTTCAAGCCTTGTTGGGAAACGGCTTAACTAGAGTTGACTAGATCCGCTGTTGGATCGCATGGCGGGTCGTCCCTCTGAGCCGCCGATCTGACTTGATGTATAACTATGCTGGAGGCCCAGATGACCCTCTGCGTCATAGTTCTCTACAACTGACTGAAGAGGCCATTGTTGAAATGTCAACCACTCTTGTCAAAAGTAAATATCAAGACTGAAGCAAAGTAGGATTGAATCCTTTCTGCAAACTTAACCCGGCACCAGAGGTAAATCCCTTTGACTCCCCTTTTTCAGTAGTTAAGTACTTGCATGATTTTTAACCTGTTATTTGCCTACATGCCAAATCTGACTTTTGGAAGGCCAAATATGATCATGAAGCTGCCAAAAAATCTAGAGCCGCCGCTGTAGCCGCCAAGAAGACGACCCGGAAATCTAAGAAGAAAACAACTGCTTCTGATATGCTCAAGCTGGATGATGTTTCTGAGTTGGAGGTAGCCCTTGACTCTCTTGTCCTGCTTTTTAACAATCTTATTGACACTGACTATTACCAGGATGACACGGGGGCCAGCCAGGCAGTAGAAGAATAGGTAATTATTGCCTCTGACCCATTACCTTTGCCAAGACAGAAACCTCGACTGGTAACCCGGAAAGTAAGGTTTTCACACCCTTTGCCTTATTTGGATCCTCATTTTCTTTTGAAAAAGCAGCAACATGAGAGCCGCCGTCAGACCCGGACTAGTGACAACAATGAACTGCCCTCCGGCTTACCAAAAACTCCTCGGAAATGCCAGAATGAGGTTTCCTTCACCTTTGACTTTTGCCTTTATCAATGAATCTATTTCCTTGCTCTTTTTAATTGTGATTTCACTTTTGCAGGAGGTCTCTCGTTCTTCTGGTGATTCTTCACAAACTCAACTTCCGGCTTTCAAGACTGCCCCTGGGTAAAGATAATTATCCTTCTTCTGCATCTTTATGTCCGTATCATTATACCGATTCATCAAATTCCTCTTAGTGGTCAAGCAAAACCCAAGAAGGCAAGGGTGATTAAGCCGACTGAAGATCCAAAAGTCGCTGAACCGGCATCACTGATTCCTGCCCCAGGACAATCTGAAGTACCAGAAGACCCTACTGTGAATGTTCAAATAGATCTTCCTAAGCCGTCTGTTGACAAGACCATTCTCAATCCCTCTACCGTTGAACTGTCAAGCTCAACTAACCCGCCGGCGACTTATGACAATGATGTTCTGATCACTGGTAGTAGATTCGTTGAGCCAGGCAATCCAACGATACTGGCCAGACACTCCGCCAAGCAAGTGGCTTTGGAAAACAGAAAGTTCGTTTTGACATCTCTCACTATGCTCACCTGAGCATTAGTGATGTGCTATCTGGCTACCTTAGTCACGTGCATTCTAGCCGTGACTCTGAAATTGAGATGGTCAAACAGCTGCAATTAAAATATGAGGTATGATCTCCAGCTTTCATTAACTTATATGCTCTGCCAGCCCCCCAAGTCTCCTGATTATGATAAACGTGAATGATCTGTAGACTTGTGATATATGTTGACGTACTGACCTAGATTTTTCCAAGTCCGGTTTAAAATGTTTAACCAGATTTATCTGGTTAGCATAATTTCACCTGTAGTCCCCAAGGGTTGGCTTAATTTATCATGAATGAGCTGGTACTTAACTTCATAGTTGCCTTGAATCAGTCCAAACTAATATTGTTATCCAGCTCAAGAGGAAAAACTTTCTGAATATCATGCATTAGCCCCCAAGTGCCAAGCGTTCTTACTTGTAAAACACTTGGGACTTTAATCATAGAAGAGTCATTTTTGCATTTAAAAATTGCTTTGGCAGACATTAGCCCCCAAGTGCTGAGTGGTGTTGTGTTTCAAAGCACTTAGGACTTTAATCATTATGACCTTTATTGGAATAAATTTTGACACACCTGTGCATGTCTGTAGACCGCCATAACTGACTTGGATTCTCAACTGACTGATGCGAAAACCCGGTTGGCAGATCAAGAGATTGAGATAAAGAATGCTGACTCCAAACTCCAGTTGAGCCTAGCTGAAGCAGAGAAACTGAAGACCAGTTTTGATGTAGAGAAAAAATCCTGGGCCGATGAAAAAACCTTGCTGATACAGCATGCTGAGACAGCCGAGGCGGCTCTCAAGGAGGTTACCACGGAACTCACCGGTTTAAAGAACCGTGTGTCTCAGATGGTCTCTGCAATCTTTGGTGAGTCATTGTATTATTTACTTAAACTATATTTTTGCCATAAATATAAGCCGCCTGCTTAAACTTTTTTAAAATACTCATAGGTCCACAGAGCAGCAATCTGAGCCAAAACAGCTTGATAAAACTCAAGGCGGTTTACACCCTGGTGGAGCAACTGTACACTAGAGCTCAACGGGCGCTTGCCATTATTTCCCCAGCCAACCAAGGACCAAACCTCTTGAGTGATGTCTTGAAGAAGTTATCTATCTTACCCGCCAGATTCCAAGAAGTCAAGCGGTCCTGTGCAAGAGCTGGAGCCCTAACTGCTCTAAGCCGCTCCAAAGCCTGGGTACCGGAGCTAGACCCGGCGGATGTAGCCAAGGGTATCCCAGCTTTAAGGAAGACGGGACTCCGTTTGATCAGGAAGATTTTGCTGCTTGCGTGAAGGGAATTCGACCTCATGCTACCATCCTTAGCGACGAGACCAATGTTGATAAGTATCAGCCGGGTTTTGATGCTGAGAATAAAAATATGGCGACTCCTTCGTATAAAGTGACAGATCTACTCCCGCCAGTTCGCCAGCACACCTTTGCCCTAGAAATTGACCCGTCTGGTCTAATTGATGAGGAAGCTGAGTTCGTTGCTCTTCCTGGCTTTGATTGGTCCAAACCAGTTTCCAAACGGCGGAGGAAGATGAACCAGCGAGGGAGGAGTCGTAACCATCCAAATAACCTGACCAAGATTTAATGAGCCGGTTTTAGTTTAGCATCTGTTCAGGAGAAAAACAACATTATCCTTTTGGGCTCCAAACACCTTGTAATAGGCTAGCTTAAAACTTCATGATCTGCCTATGCCATCGTGCATATCATACTGTGTATGACACTTTTATCCGCTGTGTCAAAATATGCTTTACATCCTTTGTCATATCTGTAGCGTTTGAATCCATTCCTGTATGTAAAAGATGAAAAACTGTCCTGGCGGTTTGTCGCTGGACGGGTCAAAACTCCCAGTACATACATATGGAAATTAACATAAATGTCTAATCAAGGCTAGATGTAAGGATAAATAAGGCTGGAAAGTCTTTGATTGAAGAAAACAAAGATAAGTCTGTTATGAATTTTAACGACAATATCATACCTGTGATCTTGAATCTGGACTGCCGGCTTATGTAACCCGAACAGTAAGGGTGATAACCCAGTATTTAAAAGCCAATACTTCCGTATGTATGATGACTGTTATACACTTGGCAATTCATTGTCAAAAACCAAGCCGGTTAAAATTGAAACCATACTTATAGTTCGATTTAGACAACAAAAAACCGAAAAACAAAAGATTGTCTTTCAAACAATGTAAGTTAAATATCAAGAAAAATTTGGAGGCTTCTGATTCGAATACGATCAGTAAACCGGACCAAAGGGGTTAAGCTAGGATTCGAATACGATCATGTAGCCCCCAATGGTTGTGGTGTTGTGTCGATCAAGAGGGTACCGACAGCTATGTTCTCTTTGGTTCGAATACGACCTATGTTTGAACAGGAAGCCCCCAAATGGCCTTGAGGGTTTTATAACGACCCTGATTCGAATATGATCCAAGTCGGACCCAAAAGGGGTTATGCTATGATTCGGATACGATCAAGAAGCCCTGTAGTGAGTTTGGCTTTGCGCTGATCAAGAGGGTAACGACAGCTATGTTCTCTTTGGTTCGAATACGACCTATGTTTGAACAAGAAGCCCCCTAGTGATCATGAGGTTTAACGGCTAGATTCGAATACGATCATGAGCTGGACCAAGAGGGTTAAGCTAGATTCGAATACGATCAGCCCCCAATTGGTTGTTTTATACTTAAAATAACAAAGACACGTGATCATTAAGGATGAAAAGGACAAAGGTCCTGCTTTATTGCTTATCATAATATATACAACGTCAAAGTATGTACATTATGAGAGCCGGTGGATCAAGTGTAGTAAGGCCGAAGATGAGCAATATTCCACGGCTGGCGGGTCTCCTCCTCCGACTTACGTGAGTCTTTGTGCTCTCGAACATCGATAAAGTAGTATGACCCGTTATTCAAGTTTTTGCTGACCACAAAGGGTCCTTCCCAAGGCAGGGATAGCTTGTGCGTATCAGTCTGATCCTGGATGAGCCGGAGCACTAGGTCACCTTCTTGAAAGGTTCTTGACTTAACCCGGTGACTGTGGTAACGACGCAGGTCCTGTTGGTAAATTGCTGAGCGGGCTGCCGCTAAGTCACGCTCTTCATCCAATAAGTCAAGCACATCCTGACTGGCTTGTTCGTTATCAGCTTCAACGTAAGCCGCCACTCGGGGCGAGTCATGATGGATGTCACTAGGCAGGATTGCCTCTGCTCCATAAACCATGAAGAAAGGTGTATAACCCGTAGACCTGTTAGGGGTAATATTGATGCTCCATATCACAGAGGGTAACTCTTCTACCCAACACCCCGGCGTCTGTTGTAAAGGGACCATAAGATGGGGTTTTAGACCTTTCAAGATTCCCTGATTGGCTCTTTCAGCTTGACCATTGGATTGGGGGTGAGCTACTGGTGAAACATCAAGCCGGATATGTTCCCGTTGACAGAATTCTTCCATAGCTCCTTGGGACAAGTTAGTACCATTGTCGGTGATGATGCTGTGTGGAAAGACAAAATGAAAGATCACTTTCTTCATGAATTGAACCTCCGTGGCCGCTTCACACTTACTAACCGGCTTTGCCTCAACCCACTTTGTGAATTTGTCCACTGCCACCAAAAGGTGTGTCTTTTTATCTTTGGATCTTTTGAAAGGTCCAACCATATCAAGCCCCCAGACTGCAAATGGCCAAGTAATTGGAATCATCCATAATTCCTGAGCCGGCACGTGCGCTCGTCGTGTGAATTTTTGACACCCATCGCACCTACTGACTAGATCCTCCACATCGGCGTGAGCCATTAGCCAGTAAAAACCATGACGGAAAGCTTTGGCCACAAGAGACTTTCAACCGGCATGATGGCCACAATCTCCTTCATGGATCTCACGGAGAATTTCTTGACCTTCTTCAGGAGAGACACAACGTTGAAACACTCCGGTGACACTACGATGATACAACTCACCATCAGAAATTGTCATTGACTTAGACCACTGGGTTATCTGTCTAGCCAAGGTCTCATCCTCTGGCAACTCGCCCTGGGTCATATAAGCCAAATACGGCACTGTCCAATCTGGAATGACATGAAGAGCCGCCACCAATTGTGCTTCCGGGTCTGGAACAACCAAGTCTTCCTCTGTAGGCAACTTGACAGAAGGGTTATGCAGAACATCTAAAAAAGTGTTAGGTGGCACCGGCTTACGCTGAGATCCCAACCGGCTTAAAGCATCAGTTGATTCGTTCTTTCTGCGGTCAATGTGCTCCACTTGATAACTCTTGAAGTGTCTAGCAACAGCGTCAACCTCATGGTGATAAGCCGCCATGAGAGGATCCTTGGAGTCCCACTTGCCTGATACTTGCTGAGCCACCAAATCTGAGTCGCCAAGGCACCTTACCCGGCTTAAACTCATTTCTTTAACCATTCGAAGACCACAGAGTAAGGCCTCATACTCAGTTGCGTTGTTAGTACAAGGAAATATCAACCGCAACACATAACAAAATTTGTGACCTCGAGGGGAAGTTAAAACAACTCCAGCCCCCAAGCCTTCCAATTGCCTGGACCCATCAAAATGAATCGTCCAATATGTGTTGTCTGGCTTCTCTTCAGGTATCTGCAACTCCGTCCAATCGTTAATGAAGTCCACCAGCGCTTGAGATTTGATGGCAGTATGTGGCACATACTTTAAACCATGAGAACCAAGTTCAATGGCCCACTTGGTGACTCGTCCCGTGGCTTCTCTATTTTGAATAATATCTCCTAAAGGAGCAGAACTAACCACAGTGATAGGATGACCCTGAAAGTAATGCTTAAGCTTCTGGCTCGCCATGAACACCCAATAAACAAGTTTCTGCCAATGTGGATATCTCTGTTTGGACTCAATGAGCACCTCACTGACGTAGTAAACCGCCCGTTGAACCAGATATTCCTTGCCAGCCTCCTTGCGTTCTACAATAATGGCCACACTGACAGCACGTGTTGAAAGGATCCATATGGTTGACTAGACGGGGGGTGAATAGGCAACTAAATTTTTTAACTTTTCTTTACCAAATTAAACTTTGCATCAAAGTAGGTTGTCTAGATGTGCAACTAGGTGAGCAACCTATATGATGCAATAACAACAAACAAACAAGCAAGCAAGAGAACTAACACTAAAGAGCTTGCACAAGTAAAGGTAAGAAATAACTAAGAGTGGATCTGATGAAGACGAGGATGTGTTACCGAAGTTCCTTCCTTTTGAGGGGAAGTACGTCTCCGTTAGAGCGGTGCGGAGGCACAATACTCGCCAAGAAGCCACTAGGGCCACCGTATTCTCCTCACGCCCTCACACAATGCGAGATGCCGTGATTCCACTATTGGTGCCCTTGAAGGCGACGACCGGACCTTTACAAACAAGGTTGGGGCAATCTCCACAACTTAATCGGAGGCTCCCAACAATACCACGAAGCTTCACCACAATGGACTATGGCTCCGTGGTGACCTCAACCGTCTAGGGTGCTCAAACACCCAAGAGTAACAAGATCCGCTAGGGATAGGTGGGGGAATCGAAAATCTCTTGGTGGAAGTGTAGATCGGGGCCTTCTCAACCACTCCCGAGCAAATCAACAAGTTTGATTGGCTAGAGAGATAGATCGGGTGAAAATGGAGCTTGGAGCATTAATGGAGCTTGAGAGGGAAGAGGTAGGTCAACGGGGAAGAAGGGGACCCCCTTTTATAGTGGGGGCAACAATCCAACCGTTGCCCCACTAAACAGCCCCGCAGAGGGCGGTAGTACCGCTTGGGTGGGCGGTACTACCGCTGAGCCAGCGGTACTGCCGCGCAAAGGAGAGAAGCAGGGACCTGGACCCAGAGCGGTACTACCACGGTGGTAGGGGCGGTACTACTGCTGAGAAGCGGTACTGCCGCCTCTACTACCACAACTAGTGCCGCAAAACCCGACAAGAGAAAAAGAGCCCTCGAGTCGAGGCAGTAGGAACCTGGCAAGCCAGCGGTAGTACAACTGCGGAGTCACCGGCGGTACTACCGCTGCGGAGCGGTACTGTCGCTTGTGACCCCTCAGCGGTACTACCGCTGGGTAGCACGGTACTACCGCTGGGACCCAGACAAGACACACAAGTAGAGAAAAGATCTCTCCATTGAAGCGGAAGAGCTCTGAGGGTGAGAAGTGGAAGTGTACGTGTTGATTCCACGCAAGCAATACCACAGCGGACCCCCTCTTGATAGTACGGTGCCCTCTACGCAACTAGACCACCGAAAGAGAAATGAAAGAGCTACACCGTCTTGAATGACACTCCGAGGGGAAGAAATCGTCTCGTGCCAAGGATGAATCTCTGAAATGCTCAAAGCACACGATTAGTCCGCAAAGACGTTGTCATCAATCACCAAAACCACATCGAGAGAGATATGCCTCAAGAATCTCCCCCTTTTTGGTGGATTGATGACAACTAGGGATTTGCACAAAGAAAAGATATAGAAGTAAGGATACTTAGAACTACAAAATATAGATGGGCTCCCCCTGATTGTGTGCACCTAGTTAGTGGAGCCTTTGGAATGCAAGACACACACATTCGGATCAACACTCCCCCTATATTTTATACTCCAACAATTCTAAGCACAGGATATAAGAGAGAAGGGTATAACACAGGATAAGCATGCAACTCATAAGATACTACAGTACTGAATGGACATAAGTAATAAGGTAGCGATAGGGAGCATATGTCTCACACCATATGACTAGAACTTAGGTCTCACTGGCACCAAACCAAACCAAGCAAAGACAACTAGAAATCACAGGAGAAAACACAAGACACAAAGACGCACTTGCAACACAGCAACAACCCAAATCCCTAAACTCTCTCCCCCTTTGGCATCGAGACACCAAAAGGGCAAAGAGCGTTGCTACGGCTCCAGGTGATGGCAAGCTGAGGATCTCCAACATCACATCTCAGCATGATCATCTGCATCTCCGTCGTTGGTCGGAAACTGCTCGGCGTCTGAATCAGTCCAAGGGAAATGATGGTGAATCCATTCCTCCTCTTCAGTGATCTGTCCCTCAGAACCGTTGACAACGGTCGCACCCAGGTGACGCATGAGCTCCTTGTGGCGCACCCTGGCCTACTTCTCAGCCACATGAGTCATGTACTGACCGTGAGACTCCATGCAGAAAAGCTTCTTCATCTTGCATTTAAGCTTCTTTGCCCAAGAAGGTTCTGCACTAGCGGGCCCAAAGTCCTCCTCGTGATCATCAGTTGCAGCCTCACCCTCAGCCTCCATGGCAGCAGCAGCAGCAGTAGATGGACCCCCGGGTTTAGGCGCTGGGGTGCCCCAATTGTCCTTCTTCCTCAGACGCTTGATCTCATGAGAAATCAAGTCTGTAGTTTCCAGCAACACACTGGGATAGACACGAGCCCAGGCCTTTTCAATGAGCCTCATGATGGATGGGCCATATACCGGGCACTTGCGCTCAGAAACGGCAGAGAGAAGTTCATACCATATAACATGAGAAATATCCAGGATCTCTCCAGTGTTTGCTTCCTTCTCATGCTGGCAGAAAAGAAGCATGTCCACGAGATAGGAGTGGACCTGATCTAGATTCCCGATGCGAGGGAAAAGAGTCTCACGGAAGACACGATGAAGAATGTCCAGAAACGTAGATAGCTCATAGGTTTCCTTCTTAGTCACTGGGTGAACCTTCACAGTGCAGTAGGGCCAAAGGGCTTGCTTGTGAGTGGATGTAGCATTGCGGTGAGGGCGGAATCCTACTGGAGTGTCAAGCCCTTGATCTTCCACATCAAGTAACTCCATGAAGGCCTTCCACTTGACGGAAAGCAACTTGCCATTGGTCATCCAAGTCAGAGTCCTGTCGGCATCAGTTCCAAGATGAACGGTAGCAAAGAATTGAGCCACCAAATCTGCATCGAAATCCTTGTTGAACTGCATGATCCTGAGAATGTTCAGCTGAGTACACATCTAAAGGGCTTCGCCAAAGTACTCAGGGTCCTTCTCCATGGCATCAGTGTCGATGGAGCGAATATCAACATAGAGATTCTTCTTGGCCTTGATGACATCAAAATAGATGGCAAACTAAAAGCGGTTCCAAAACGGGCGGTTGACCAAAGTGGGATCTTGGTCCGCCTCATAGGGGTTGCGGCGACGCTTTTCCCAAAACTCCTTGGCAGTCATCTCAGTCACAGTCTTTCCCTTTGGCTTGTTGGCGGATCTCTTCGACTGCTGAGGTGCTGGTGGAGCACTTGCGGATGCGCCTGCTGGTGGCGGTTGAGTGCTAGAGGAACCACCTACTGGCTTAGAGGTGTGGTAGCGCTTTGACGTGGCACACTCGGGGTTGACATGGCGGACCTGCTGCTCAGGATGATCAACACCTGGAACCAAACACAAGAACACGCAAAACAACCAAAAAGAACGAGCATAAGCCAACAAACACAACAAAAGGATCAAGGTATGGCAGGAACATGATGGAACTTGGCAGGCAGCGATAGTACCGTGACATGCATGCGGCAATACCGCCCAAGCGGTAGTACCGCTCCACAGAGAGCGGTAGTACCGCTCGAGGCGGGGAAACAGCAGTTCCCTACTACCGTGGTCAGATCCGGCACTACCGGCCTGCCAAATTCAAAAATATTCCTACCAAACTCTAATCTAGATAGTCTAGTTGCCTTCTCCAACCTACTCAAGCCTAGATTTAGCCAAAAATCTAGAGATGCAACCACCATTGCCCCTAAGACGCAAGATCTAGAAATGAGACAAAAGGAGAGAAGGAACGGGGGCAATACCGGCATCCATGGCAAGAGAACGAGGTGGGGATCGACTCCATCAAAGGAAATGGAGAGGGACGCCCCGGAGACGAAGATCCGCCGGACCCCTCCCGTGGTGATGCATGGTTGGAGAGAGGAAGAGGAACGAGGGGGCGAAGCGAATGGGTATGGGGGAGAAGAAACCTCCCCCTGCCCGATATAACCCCCTGGTCCCGTCCTGCAGCGGTAGTACTGCGCTGGGGGCGGTAGTACCGCTTATAAGCGGTAGTACCGCGCACCACCAGCGGTAATACCGCCCAGCACGCCATGGCAACTAAACAACATGGCTTAGCTCGAGAAAAAGAAAGAAAAAAAGAACAAAAGGCAAGAAGAAGAGAGAACACACCAGCAAGAGTCCAAGACACACATCTTCAAGAGAGGGCGGTGGCTGAGGCCACCTATGTTTGAGTCAAGAGGTATGGCGCCGCGAAGATTTTAACCTTGGGCCCATGACCAAAACTCGTCTTTGAAGCACAAGTACCATCAACAATGGCTAATTGTGAAAGACTTGATCAATTTATGCATAAAGGGGGAGGGAGAGTTCATTGAGAGAACAACACTCCCCCTATGTCCATGCCTACATCTAAACTAGACAACAAATTGAGTGTGGTGGGGTGTGCAAGGGTTCAAGTCACATTGCTCGAATCAATGATATTTAGCTCATGCCTTAATTCGCGAAATCTTGCTTCATCCAAGGGCTTCGTGAAAATATCTGCAAGGTTATCATGAGTGTTGAGATAGTTGAGCTCGATCTCTCCTCGCCTAATGTGATCCCGGATGAAGTGATACCGAATCTCAATATGCTTCGTCTTGAAGTGTTGCACCGGGTTGAGAGAGATCTTGATGGCACTTTTATTGTCACACCAAAGAGGCACTTTGTCACAAATGACACCATAATCCTTTAAAGTTTGCCTCATCCATAAGAGTTGTGCACAACAACTACCTGCCGCTACATACTCCGCTTCGGTGGACGAGAGAGACACACAACTTTGCTTTTTGGAAGACCAACTTACCAAAGAGCAACCAAGGAATTGGCACCCTCCGGAAGTGGACTTCCTATCCACTTTGTCTCCCGCCCAATCGGAATCCGAATACCCTACAAGCTTGAAGTTTGCTCCTCTTGGGTACCATAAGCCAAAGTTTGGGGTATGAGCCAAATATCGAAAGATTCGTTTGACCGCCACATAGTGACTTTCCTTAGGTATGGATTGAAACCGTGCACAAATTCCCACACTCAACATGATATCTGGTCTAGATGCACAAAGGTAAAGCAAGGATCCAATCATGGAGCGATATACCTTTTGATCCACCGCTTTACCATTGGGATTTTTGTCAAGTTGGCACTTGGTGGGCATTGGAGTGGAAGCCGGCTTGACATCACTTAGCTTGAATCTCTTGAGCATGTCTTGAGTGTATTTGGCTTGGTTGATGAAGGTTCCTTCTCTTCTTTGCTTCACTTTGAACCCTAGAAATAACTTCAACTCTCCCATGGAAGACATCTCGAACTTTGAGGTCATGAGAGCGGCAAATTCCTCATTGAAAGCTTTGTTAGGGGAACCAAAGATAATACCATCAACATATAATTGGCACACAAACAACTCCCCTTTGACCTTCTTAGTAAAAAGAGTGGGGTCGATTAGCCCAACTTCAAAACCACGGTCTTGTAACAACTCGGTATGGTGGTCATACCACGCACGTGGGGCTTGTTTAAGGCCATAGAGTGCCTTATCGAGTTGATACACATGATCGGGAAAGTAGGGATCCTCGAACCCGGGGGTTGCTTGACATAAACCAATTCATTAATAGGACCATTAAGAAAAGCACTCTTCACATCCATTGGTTGTAACTTAAAGTTATGATGAGAAGCATATGCAATCAACATGCGAATGGATTCAAGATGAGCAACGGGAGCAAAGGTTTCACCGTAGTCAATACCCTCGACTTGGGAGTAGCCTTGTGCTACCAAACAAGCCTTGTTGCGAATGATAATCCCATGGGCATCTTGCTTGTTCTTAAATATCCACTTGGTTCCAATGACATTGTGGTTCCCCGTCGGTCTTGGCACCAATCTCCACACTTTGTTGCGCTCGAAGTTGTTGAGTTCTTCATGCATGGCATTGAGCCAATCCGGATCTTCGAGCGCCTCATAGATCTTGTGGGGTTCGACACAAGAGACAAACGCGTGATGTTCACAATAGTTTGCTAATTGTCTACGAGTGCTTACCCCCTTTCTTAAGCTTGCAAGCACATTTGTCATGAGATGATCCTTGGTGGAGAGCTTGGAAGCAACCTTGGCGGCACGACGCTCCAATTCCTCCTTGGGGGTGAGACGAGGAGTGGTCACTTGATCATCTTGAGGGTCGTCTTGAGCTTGTTCTTGTTCTTGAACTTGCTTGGAGGAGAGAACTTGACCTTGGGCATCACTTGGTGTGTCAACACCGTCTTGAGCATGATCTTGCCCTTGGTCTTGTTCTTGAGGATGAGGGCCTTCACGTTGTTCTTCGGAAGCGTGTGGGCCTTGGGTTGGTGATGGCTCCACTTGAGTGGAGCATTGTCCTTCTCCTTCGGCCACAAGAGGTTCCTCAATGGGTAGGATAAAACCAACACCCATTCTTCTTATGGCTTGACGAGGAATTTCATCACCTACATCACAAGTGCCACTTTGCTCCATTTGGGAGCCATTATTCTCATCAAACTCCACGTTACATGTCTCCTCAATAAGTCCCGTGGATTTATTAAGGACATGGTAAGCATGAGAGTTTGTAGCATAACCAACAAATATGCCCTCATAAGCTCTAGCCTCAAATTTAGACAACCGAACACCTTTCTTGAGGATGAAACACTTACACCCGAACACCCGAAAGTACTTGAGGTTGGGCTTGTTACCGGTGAGTATCTCATATGGAGTCTTGTTCAAGCCCTTGCCGAGGTAGAGCCGATTGGATGCATGACACACGGTGTTGATGGCTTCGGCCCAAAAGTTGTACAGAGACTTGAACTCTGCCATCATGGTCCTTGCCGCATCCATCAACGTCCGGTTCTTCCTCTCCGGAACACCGTTTTGTTGAGGGGTGTAAGGTGTGGAATATTGATGCTTTATCCCCTCATCACTAAGAAACTCATCCAAGGTGTAGTTCTTGAACTCGGTGCCGTTGTCACTTCTTATTGTCAAGATCTTTGCATTGTGTTGACGTTGTGTTTCATTTGCAAAGTCAATGACGCTTTGTTGGGTCTCGCTCTTCCTCTTGAAGAAATACACCCAAGTGTATCTTGAGTAGTCATCCACAATCACCAAGCAATACTTCCTACCCCCAAGACTATCGAAAGATGGAGGCCCAAAGAGATCCAAGTGAAGGAGCTCCAAATGCCTCTTTCAGTAAATGATAGTCGTGGGAGGGTGAGCCTTCTCATGTAGCTTTCCCTCGATACAAGCACTGCAAGCACGATCTTTAGCAAAACTAACATTAGTTAGTCCACGGACATGGTCCCCCTTGAGAAGACTTTGCAAAGATCTCATATTGACATGGGCTAGACGGCGATGCCAAAGCCATCCCACATCAACTTTAGCCATTAGGCATGTCACGGTCTTAGTGGGTCGCTCCGAAAAGTTAATCACATATAGACCGTTCTCGACATGCCCAACAAAGGCTACTTTAAGAGTCTTACTCCACAAGAGGCCACGGTATCAATATCAAAGAAAGTGGCAAAAGAAAGTAAATTGTACGCAAGGGACTCAACAAGCATGACCTTCTCGATCGTGAGATCATGAGAGATGACTACCTTGCCAAGTCCCAATACCTTAGAAGATGAGGCGTCACCCCACTCGACATTGGTGGGCATAGATGGAATCTTGTGCACGTCCACCACCAAGTCCTTGCTTCCGGTCATATGATTTGTAGCTCCGCTGTCGAGCAACCATGATCCCCCACCGGAAGCAAACACCTACAAGAGACCAATGCTTGATTTTAGGTACCCATTTTGTAATGGGTCCTTTGATGTTAGTAACAAGGGTCTTTGGAACCCAAATAGAGCATTCAATGTACTCATGAGGAGAACCAACAAATTTGGCATAGACATGCCCATCACTAGCACGGCATAACACATAAGAAGGATTAAATTAGTCGGAGGTCCTTCGCATTATTATTCTTCTCCTTGGAAGCACTCTCTCCCTCCTTCACAAAGGTTTGCATGAGAGGAGGAGGTCGTTTGGTCTTGTCATTCTTCTTCTTGTTCTTGGACTCGGGCACATACCCAACCCCTTCCTTGGCCACAACTCCCTTTTGGTTGGTCAAGAGGTCGTTGAGGTTCTTCTTGGCTTGTATGCAGGTCGCAAGACCTTTCTCAAGTTGCACCTTTAGCTTAGCGTTCTCCTCAACAAGATGCACATGCTCACAACACGGGTTAGTAGCATTTGCATTATCAATTAACATCATACGAGGAAAAGTGGTTTTCTCCTTGGTTAGCTTTACTTGAAGTTGATCATGAGACTCTTTGAGGCTAGCATGAGCACCCTTCAAGACCTTGTGAGCCTTGTCAAGTAGATCAAACTCCTCTTTGAGTCTAGCAAAATCAACCTCAAGTTCGGCCTTCTCGGAGTTTAGCACACGAGAAACAATGAGAACATGATCAAAATATTTATTTAACTTAGCATGATCAACGTTGTGTGACTCCTCAAGAGCCAAATGAAGACCATGCTCTTCCTCAAGAGCATTGGAAAGATCCGAGATCTCATCGGCATAGTCACGACTATGCCCTTCCATCTTAGAGATGGTATCTTCGTGAGCCTCGATCATGTCATTGGCTTCACCAAGTTGTTCCAAGAGAGAAACAAAGTGCTTCTTGGATTTACCCTTAAGTTTGCCCATAAAGGCATCAAACTCATTCACCTCCACATTAGCTCCCTCATGTTCATCAATGCTATCCATCGAAGAAGGATGATTAATGATGGTAGTTTTGATATTGGAGGTTACCTTGTTGGTGGCTTTAGCCATGAGGCACTTGGCGGTGATGCTCTCATTGGGTGAGTCGAAGAGAGACACCTGTGTAGTCGTCGCAATGGCAACTGAGGCCATGGCAACCGACTCACCATCTTCATCATCGTCATCATCCTCATTGTACTCTTCTTGTACCACCAATGCCTTGGGAGGAGTCTTCTTGGTGAAGTTGCTCTTGTTGGGGAACGACTTGGCCTTGTCCTTTCGGATGATCTTGCCACCATTGTCTTCCCTCTTCTCATACGTGCACTCCGCAACAAAATGACTCACATTGCCACAATTGTAGCAAGTCCTTACACGTTGCTTGCTCTTCGTGCCACTTGAGTTGTTTTTGTTAAAGTTTGGCCTTGAGTTTTTCTTGCTCCAAAATTGCCTTGAAGCAAGTGCCATGTGTTCATGATATGCATACTTTGTATCTTCGGGGTTGCTCTCCTCTTCTTCCTCTTCTTCTTCTTCTTCAACGCAGAGCTTGGCCTTCAATGCAAGGTTGGGCTTCTTTGCCCTTTGAGAATGAAGAACCGCATTGTCTGCGGTCTTGTCCAAAATGTTCATGGCCACAAACTCATCCAACACTTTGCTTGAGGTCAAAGTGTGGAAGTCCGGCCTTTGACGAATGACGGAGGACATGGGCTTGTGGTAGGGCATCATTGCCTTGAGGAATTTGCTCTTGATCCAATTGTCATCTGTGTGGTTGTTCCCATGATCTTGGAGTGAGACTGCGAGTTTGGTTACTCTCCGATAAAGCTCACGAGGTTCTTCATCTTCTTTCATTGCAAACTCATCGGCCTCATCTTGCACCACTTCATAGTTGGAGCGTTGAATGCTTGCACTTCCCCGGTAGAGTGAGACAACACAAAGCCATGCGTCTTTGGCCAAGGTGAAGGGCCGAAGATGAGGTAGATCTTCGGGTGTAATTGCATCTTGAATGATGAAGAGAGCATTCTCATTGAATTGATTATCCGCGGCTTCTCGAGGAGTGAAGTTGCTTGGATCATGCGGATAGAAACCTTCTTCAATGATTCTCCAAAGATTAGTGTTCACATGATTTAAATGACGTCTAAAGCGGTAAACCCAAGAATCAAAGTCCTTATTTTTCACAATCTTAGGGGGAGGATCGGCATGATTCAAATGAGTGGAAGGAACCGGTCCACCATAAATAAGTGGTGGTTCCACATGAGCAAAGATGCTGGTGCCATTCTTACCACTAGAAGAAGGAGCCTTTTCACTACTAGCTTCCCCCTTATTGGAGGTAGCATCCGTCACCTTGTCGGTGGGATTACCCACTCTCAACGGTGCGGTGGATAGTTTAAGCCCTTCAAGGAATTTAGTAAACATGCTTTCAACCTCGGTCGTCATGGAGGTTTTCAATGTCTCCAAGGCCACATTGAACTCCTCATGAGAGACCGAGGTTCCTCCATCGCCCGTAGACGAGATCGGATTCACACCGGAGTCTTCCTCCACATCATAAACGGTATCAACCATACTCTTCGGACGGTAAAGTCCTTAATAAAGAGATGAGGCTCCGATACCAATTCAAAGGATCGATATGGTTGACTAGAGGGGGGGTGAATAGGCAACTAACAATTTTTAACTTTTCTTTACCAAATTAAACTTTGCATCAAAGTAGGTTGTCTAGATGTGCAACTAGGTGAGCAACCTATATGATGCAATAACAACAAACAAACAAGCAAGCAAGAGAACTAACACTAAAGAGCTTGCACAAGTAAAGGTAAGAAATAACCAAGAGTGGATCCGGTGAAGACGAGGATGTGTTACCGAAGTTCCTTCCTTTTGAGGGGAAGTACGTCTCCGTTAGAGCGGTGTGGAAGCACAATGCTCCCCAAGAAGCCACCAGGGCCACCGTATTCTCCTCATGCCCTCACACAATGCGATATGTCGTGATTCCACTATTGGTGCCCTTGAAGGAGGCGACTGGACCTTTACAAACAAGGTTGGGGCAATCTCCACAACTTAATCGGAGGCTCCCAACAGTACCACGAAGCTTCACCACAATGGACTATGGCTCCGTGGTGACCTCAACCGTCTAGGGTGCTCAAACACCCAAGAGTAACAAGATCCACTAGGGATAGGTGGGGGAATCGAAAATCTCTTGGTGGAAGTGTAGATCGGGGCCTTCTCAACCACTCCCGAGAAAATCAACAAGTTTGATTGGCTAGAGAGATAGATCGGGCGAAAATGGAGCTTGGAGCATTAATGGAGCTTGAGAGGGAAGAGGTAGGTCAACGGGGAAGAAGGGGACCCCCTTTTATAGTGGGGGAAACAATCCAACCGTTGCCCCACTAAACAGCCCTGCAGAGGACGGTAGTACCGCTTGGGTGGGCGGTACTACCACTGAGCCAGCGGTACTGCCGTTCCCACTAGCGGTACTGCCGCGCAAAGGAGAGAAGCAGGGACCTGGACCCAGAGCGGTACTACCGCAGTGGTAGGGGCGGTACTACCGCTGAGAAGCGGTACTGCTGCCTCTACTGCTGCAACTAGTGCCGCAAAACCCGACACGAGAAAAAGAGCCCTTGAGTCGAGGTGCTAGGAACCTGGCAAGCCAGCGGTAGTACAGCTGCGGAGTCACCGGCGGTACTACCGCTGTGGAGCGGTACTGCCACTTGTGACCCCTCAGCGGTACTACCGCTAGGTAGCACGGTACTACCGCTGGGACCCAGACAAGACACACAAGTAGAGAAAAGATCTCTCCATTGAAGTGGAAGAGCTCTGAGGGTGAGAAGCGGAAGTGTACATGTTGATTCCACTCAAGCAATACCACAGCGGACCCCCTCTTGATAGTACGGTGCCCTCTACGCAATTAGACCACCGAAAGAGAAACAAAAGAGCTACACCGTCTTGAATGAAACTCCAAGGGGAAGAAATCGTCTTGTGCCAAGGATGAATCTCTGAAACGCTCAAAGCACACGATTAGTCCGCAAACACGTTGTCATCAATCACCAAAAGCACATTGAGAGAGATATGCCTCAACACGTGTGTTAGCAGCCACATATAACAACAGTGGGTCCTTATCAACGGGAGCAGCAAGAACCAGTGGCTCAGCGAGCTGTCTTTTCAGATCTTCAAAGGCAGAGTTAGTAGCATCACTCCAGACAAAATCATCCGTCTTCTTCATCATTTGATATAACGACATAGCCTTCACACATTACCGGCTTAGAGCTGCGACACGACCCACCAACCGCTGAACGTCATTGATGCATGCCGGCTTAGCCAAAGACATAATCTCCTTGATTTTCACTGGGTTAGCCTCAATGCCTCTGTTAGACACCAAAAAACCCAAGAGCTTGCCCGCCGGTACTCCAAAAACGCACTTGGCCGGGTTAAGCATCATCTTGTAGACCCGGAGGTTATCAAAGGTTTCCTTCAGATCATCTACCAAGGTTTCCTTCTCTATGGATTTCACCACTATATCGTCCACATAAGCATGAACATTACACCCAATCTGATTATGAAGACAGTTCTGCACACACCGCTGATAAGTCGCCTGGGCACTCTTAAGCTCAAAGGGCATGGACGCATAGCAAAAGGCTCCAAATGGAGTAATGAAAGCTGTCTTCTCCTGGTCCTTAACCGCCATCTTGATCTGATGGTAACCAAAATAAGCATCCAAAAAGCTCAAACGCTCACAACCCGCCGTAGCATCAATGATTTGATCAATATGAGGGAGAGCGAAAGGATCAGCTGGACAAGATTTGTTTAAGTCTGTATAATCCACACACATGCGCCAGGTGCCATTCTTTTTGAGTACAAGCACCGGGTTAGCCAACCATTCTGGATGAAAGACTTCAATAATGAACCCGGCTGCCAAAAGCCGGGCCACCTCTTCTCCAATAGCCTTGCGCCTTTCCTTGTTGAATTGCCAAAGAAACTGCCTGACCGACTTAAACTTTGGATCAATATTGAGAGTGTGCTCAGCGAGTTCTCTCGGTACACCCGGCATGTCAGAAGGCTTCCATGCAAAGATGTCCCGGTTCTCATGGATGAACTCGATGAGCGCCTTCCTATTTGGGATCCAAATTAGCACTGATAATAAATTGTTTAGATGAGTCACCAGGCACAAAATCAATCATGTTGGTATCGTCAGCTGACTTAAACTTCAGCGCTGGCTCATGCTCCGTAGTTGGCTTCTTCAAAGATGTCATGTCTACCGGGTCAACGTTGTCTTTGTAGAACTTTAACTCCTCCTTTGCGCAAACAGATTCCACGTAAGCATCATCGCCTTCCTCAGACTCTAAGGATATCTTCTAACTTCCATGTACTGTGATAGTACCTTTATAACCCGGCATCTTGAGCTACAGATAAACATAACACGGCCGTGCCATGAATTTTGCATAAGACAGTCGTCCAAATAGGGCGTGATACGGGCTCTTGATTTTGACCACCTCAAAGGTTAATTTCTCAGCCCTGGAATCATGCTCATCTCCAAAAGCTACCTCCAACTCAATCTTACCTACTGGGTATGCCGACTTACCAGGCACCACTCCATGAAAAACAGTGTTGGACGTCTTAAGACTTTTGTCAGTCAACCTCATGCGATGGAACGTCTCATAATAGAGGATGTTGATGCTACTGCCTCCGTCCATGAGTACTTTAGTGAATTTATATCCACCAACCTGAGGCGCCACCACCAAAGCCAGATGACCCGGATTGTCAACCCAGGGAGGGTGATCCTCCCTACTCCACAGAATAGGCTGCTCAGACCATCTCAAATAACGAGGAACCGCCGGCTCAACAACGTTGACCGCTCTCTTATGAAGCTTTTGGTCTCTTTTGCATAAACTGGTGGTGAACACATGATACTGCCCACTACTTAGCTGCTTTGGGTTACTCTGAAATCCGGATTGCTGCTGCTGCTGACCTCCTTGGCCAGATTGCTGATTATAACCACCTTGATTACCTTGAGGGCTTTGGCCATGAAAACCGCCACCGCCTGAATTGCCACCCGGGCCATGAAAACCGCCACCGCCCGAGTCGCCGCCAGGTCCATGATTACCGTCGAACATGTTAGAATTCTTGAAAGCCTTCATGGTCGTACAGTCTTTGCATAGATGGGTGGCCGGCTTCTCCTGGGTGCCGTGTCTTGGACAGGGTTCATTTAGCAACTGCTCGAGGGTGGGACCTGACCCGCCTGACCGAGGAGGTGGCCTCCCCTTATGTTGTTGATTGTTGCCTTGCGCATTCGCCACAAACTCCGAGCTGCCGTCAGCCTTACGTTTGTTATTACCTCCTTGACTTGCCGGGTTATGCTGAAGACGCTTAGCATTGCCGTTCTTCTTTCCCTTCCCTGTCTTATCTTCATCAGACGCAGGGTCCTTGGTACTATCTGAGTCGGCATATTTGACTAGAGCCGCCATCAACTGGCCCATGTCATTACAATCGCGCTTGAGCCGCCCTAGCTTCTGTTTCAGAGGTTCAAAACGGCAATTTTTCTCCAACATTAAGACCGCAGAGCCGGCATCCATTTTATCAGATGAATGTATTATTTTCTTCACCCGACGCTCCCAATGGGTCATGGACTCATCTTCCTCTTGCTTGCAATTAGTCAAGTCCACAATCGACATGGGCTGCTTGCATGTATCTTTGAAGTTCTGAATAAACCGGGCCTTTAACTCGGCCCAGGAACCAATGGAATTAGGGGGTAGTCCCTTTAACCAAGTGCGGGTCGTTCCATCCAGCATCATAGTGAAGTACTTAGCCATTGTTGCGTCACTGACCTCCAGCAATTCCATGGCCATCTCATAACTTTCAATCCATGCCCCAGGCTGTAAGTCAGCTGTGTAATTAGGCACCTTCCGAGGCCCCTTGAAATCCTTTGGCAAGCGCTCATTACGCAGAGCCGGCACCAAGCAAGGGACACCTCTGTCCTTGGGGCCACACCTGCTTCAACAGAGGTCGTCGGATAAACCGGAAAAGCTTGTTGAGTGATACATCTCCAACGTATCTATAATTTTTGATTGCTCCATGCTATATTATCTACTGTTTTAGGCAATATTGGGCTTTATTTTCCACTTTTATATTATTTTTGGGACTAACCTATTAACCAGAGGCCCATCCCAGATTTGCTGTTTTATGCCTATTTCGGTGTTTCGAGAAAAAGGAATATCAAATGGAGTCGAAACGGAACGAAATCAACTAGAGAAGTTATTTTTGGAAGGAAAGCAACCCAGGGAACTTGGAGTGCATGTCAGGGGAGACACGGGCTGCCCACAAGGGTGGGGGGCGCGCCCCCTGCCTCGCGGGGTCCCCGTGGCTCCTCCGACGTACTTCCTACACCCATATATATCGTCGTACCCTAAAACTTCTAGAACCCACAGTAGATCGGGAGTTCCGCCGCCAGAAGCCTCCGTAGCCACCGAAAACCAATCTAGACCCGTTCTGGCACCCTGCCGGAGGGGGCAATCCTTCTCCGGTGGCCATCTTCATCATCCCGGTGCTCTCCATGACGAGGAGGGACTAGTTCTCCCTCGGGGCTGAGGGTATGTACCAGTAGCTATGTGTTTGATCTCTCTCTCTCTCTCGTGTTCTTGATTTGGCACGATCTTGATGTATCGCGAGCTTTGCTATTATAGTTGGATCTTATGTTTCTCCTCCCCCTCTACTCTCTTGTAATGAATTGAGTTTCCCCTTTGGAGTTATCTTATCGGATTGAGTCTTTAAAGATTTGAGAACACTTGATGTATGTCTTGCCGTGGATATCTGTGGTGACAATGGGATATCATGTGATTCACTTGATGTATGTTTTGGTGATCAACTTGCGGGTTCCGCCCATGAACCTATGCATAGGGGTTGGCACACGTTTTCATCGTGATTCTCCGGCAGGAACTTTTGGGCACTCTTTGAGGTCCTTTGTGTTAGTTGAATAGATGAATCTGAGATTGTGTGACGCTTATCGTATAATCATACCCACGGATTCTTGAGGTGACATTGGAGTATCTAGGTGACATTAGGGTTTTGGTTGATTTGTGTCTTAAGGTGTTATTCTAGTACGAACTCTAGGGCTGTTTGTGACACTTATAGGAATAGCCCAACGGATTGATTGGAAAGAATAACTATGAGGTGGTTTCGTACCCTACCATAATCTCTTCGTTCGTTCTTCGCTATTGGTGACTTTGGAGTGACTCTTTGTTGCATGTTGAGGGATAGTTTTATGATCCAATTATGTTATTATTGTTGGGAGGACTTGCACTAGTGAAAGTATGAACCCTAGGCCTTGTTTCCTAGCATTGCAATACCGTTTACGCTCACTTTTATCACTTGCTACCTTGCTGTTTTTATATTTTCAGATTACAAATACCTTTATCTACTATCCATATACCACTTGTATCACCATCTCTTCACCAAACTAGTGCACCTATACAATTTACCATTGTATTGGGTGTGTTGGGGACACAAGAGACTCTTTGTTATTTGGTTGCAGGGTTGCTTGAGAGAGACCATCTTCATCCTATGCCTCCTACGGATTGATAAACCTTAGGTCATCCACTTGAGGTAAATTTGCTACTGTCCTACAAACCTCTGCACTTGGAGGCCCAACAATGTCTACAAGAAGAAGGTTGTGTAGTAGACATCAAGCTCATTTCTGGCGCCGTTGCCGGGGAGGTGAGTGCTTGAAGGTATATCGTTAGATCTTGCAGTCGAGTCTTTTAGTTTCTTGTTTTATCACTAGTTTAGTTTATAAAAGAAAATTACAAAAAATGGAATTAAGGATACCTCATATGCTTCATCTTTTTAATATCTATCATGAAAATAAGGATTCCGATAATTGTGCTCAAGTGCTAGAAGAAGAATGCATTAAAATGTTTGGCACTAATGATGAGCATGATTGCAATGTTGTTAGTATGAATTCCTTGAATATCCATGATGCTAATGATATGCAAAGCCACAAGCTTGGGGAAGCTATGTTTGATGAAGATGATATTTTTTGTCCCCCAAGTTTTGATGAGCAAATTTATTATGATGAAAGCATGCCTCCTATCTATGATGATTATTGTGATGACTTGTATGCTATAAAGAATAATGATAACCATGAAACTTGTCATCATGATTTTAGTTTTCAATTGGATTATGCCTCACATGATAATTATTTTGTTGAGTTTTCTCCCACTATTATTCATGAGAAGAATTTTGCTTGTGTGGACAGTAATAAAAATTCTATGCTTATGCATCATGAAAATAATGCTTTAGGTGCTGGTTATATTGTTGAATTCATTCATGATGCTACTGAAAATTATTATGAGGGAGGAACATATGCTTGTAGGAATTGCAATAATATCAAGTTTCCTCTCTATGTGCTTAAAAGTTTGAAGTTATGCTTGTTTTACCTTCCTATGCAAGTCGATTCTTGTTCCCACAAGTTGTTTGCTCACAAAATCCCTATGCATAGTAAGTGGGTTAGACTTAAATGTGCTATTCATATTCTTCATGATGCTCTCTTTATGTTTCAATTCTTATCTTTTATGTGAGCATCATTGAAATCATCATGCCTAGCTAGGGGCTTTAAACGATAGCGCTTGTTGGGAGGCAACCCAATTTTATTTTTGTTCCTTAATTTTTGTTCCTGTTTAGTAATAAATAATTCATCTAGCCTCTGTTTAGATGTGGTTTTATGTGTTTAATTAGTGTTTGTTCCAAGTATAACCTTTGGGAAGACTTGGGGAAAGTCTTGTTGATCATGCTGTAAAAAACAGAAACTTTAGCGCTCACGAGAACTGCTGCCATTTTTATTTGGAGAGTGATATTTAGTTAATTATTTTTGCAGGTGATTAATAGATAAATTCCTCAGGTCCAACAATTTATTTGAGAATTTTATGAGTTCCATAAGTATACGTTTGATCCAGATTACTACAGACTGTTCTGTTTTTGACAGATTCTGTTTTTCGTGTGTTGTTTGCTCATTTTGATGAATCTATGAGTAGTATCGGAGAGTATGAACCATAGATAAGTTGGAATACAGTAGGTTTAAAACCAATATAAATTAAGAATGAGCTCATTACAGTACCTTGAAGTGGTGATTTACTTTCTTATACTAACGGAGCTCACGAGTTTTCTGTTAAGTTTTGTGTTGTGAAGTTTTCAAGTTTTGGGTAAGGATTCAATGGACTATGGAACAAGGAGTGGAAAGAGCCTAAGCTTGGGGATGCCCAAGTCACCCCAAGGTAATATTCAAGGATAGCCAAGAGCCTAAGCTTGGGGATGCCCTGGAAGGCATCTCCTCTTTCGTCTTCGTTCATCGGTAACTTTACTTGGAGCTATATTTTTATTTACCACATGATATGTGTTTTGCTTGGAGCGTCAATTTATTTTGTTACAATTTTCTTTCTGTTATTTAGAACAATATTTTGCATCTTTAATTTCAATAAAAGTGGCATTGATAGCCTTTACTATGCCTATGTTACAAGTATACATGTTGCTGTTTGAAAACAGAAAGTTTACCGCTGTTGCAATAATTCCCTAGAAAAGTCAGAATGTGATAAAATGTTGAAACCTTTTGCATATTAAGCTCTGATAAATTTACTACAATGGGAATTTTCTTTCATAATTCTTGGAGTTAGGTAAGTATGGATGTTGCAGCATTCTTTATAGACTATCCTGTTTAGGTAGATTGTTGTTATGTTTGCTTCCTTAATGATTCTATTTGAGGAGAGGACTGTTAAATATGCAGAGGCATTTAGTATGCAATGTTGAATAATAATTTTAGTGATTTGCTACAGTAGAGTATGATAAGGTTTTTGCAATGGTTTATACTAACTTATCTCACGAGTCCTTGCTGAGTTTTGTGTGGATGAAGCTTTTGAGATTTAGGGAGACCGTGATATGAGAGGAATTAAGGAGACACAAAAGCTCAAGCTTGGGGATGCCCAAGGCATCCCAAGATAATATCTCAAGAAGTCTCAAGCATCTAAGCTTGGGGATGCCCCGGTTGGCATCCCACCTTTCTTCTTCAACAACTATCGGTTAGTATCGGTTGATCCTAAGTTTTTGCTTCTTTACATGATGTTTGCTATTCTTAGATGTCATTTTCTTTTGATTTGCTTGCTGTTTGAATAAAATACCAAGATCTGAAATTATTAAATGTTAGAGAGTCTTCACATAGTTTCAGAATTATTAAACTACTCATTGATCTTCACTTATATCTTTCGGAGTAGTTTGTCATTTGCTCTAGTGCTTCACGTATATCCTTTTAGAGCACGGTGGTGGTTTTATTTTATAGAAATAGATGAACTCTCATGATTCACTTAGATTATTTTGAGAGTCTTAAATAGCATGATAATTTGCTTAAAATCCTAATATGCTAGGTATTCAAGAATAATAAAATTCTCTTATGAGTGTGTTGAATACTATGAGAAGTTCGATACTTGATAATTGTTTGAGATATGAGGATGGTAATATTAGAGTCATGCTAGTTGAGTGGTTATGAATTTGAGAAATACTTGTGTTTAAGTTTGTGATTCCCGTAGCATGCACATATGGTGAACCGTTATGTGATGAAGTCGGAGCATGATTTATTTACTGATTGTCTTCCTTATGACTGGCGGTCGGGGACGAGCGATGGTCTTTTCCTACCAATCTATCTCACTAGGAGCATGCGCATAGTACTTTGTTTCGATAACTAATAGATTTTTGCAATAAGTATATGAGTTCTTTATGACTAATGTTGAGTCCATGGATTATACACACTCTCACCCTTCCACCTTTGCTAGCCTCTCTAGTACCGCGCAACTTTAGCCGGTACCATACACCCACCATATACCTTCCTCTAAACAGCCACCATACCGACCTATTATGGCATTTCCATAGCCATTCCAAGATATATTGCCATGCAACTTTCCACCGTTCCGTTTATGACATGCTTCATCATTGTCATATTGCTTTGCATGATCATGTAGTTGACATCATATTTGTGGCAAATCCACCATTCATAATTCTTTCATACATGTCACTCATGCATCATTGCACATCCCGGTACACCGCCGGAGGCATTCATATAGAGTCATATCTTGTTCTAAGTATCGAGTTGTAATTCTTGAGTTGTAAGTAAATAAAAGTGTGATGATCATCATTATTAGAGCATTGTCCCAGTGAGGAAAGGATGATGGAGACTATGATTCCCCCACAAGTCGGGATGAGACTCCGGACGAAAAATAAATAAAAGAGGCCAAAGAAGCCCAAATTAAAAAAGGAAGAAAAGAGGCAAAAGAAGCCCAAATAAAAAAAAGAAAAGAGGCCATAAAAAAGAGAAAAGGCCCAAATAAAAAAATAAAAAAATGAGAGAAAAAGAGAGAAGGGACAATGCTACTATCCTTTTACCACACTTGTGCTTCAAAGTAGCACCATGATCTTCATGATAGAGAGTCTCCTATGTTGTCACTTTCATATACTAGTGGGAATCTTTCATTATAGAACTTGGCTTGTATATTCCAATGATGGGCTTCCTCAAAATGCCCTAGGTATTCATGAGCAAGCGAGTTGGATGCACACCCACTAGTTTCTTTTGTTGAGCTTTCATACATTTATAGCTCTAGTGCATCCGTTGCATGGCAATCCCTACTCACTCACATTGATATCTATTGAGGGGCATCTCCATAGCCCATTGATACGCCTAGTTGATGTGAGACTATCTTCTCCCTTTTTGTCTTCTCCACAACCACCATTCTATTCCACCTATAGTGCTATGTCCATGGCTCACGCTCATGTATTGCGTGAAGATTGAAAAGGTTTGAGAACATTAAAAGTATGAAACAATTGCTTGGCTTGTCATCAGGGTTGTGCATGATTTAAATATTTTGTGTGGTGAAGATGGAACATAGCCAGACTATATGATTTTGTAGGGATAGCTCTCTTTGGCCATGTTATTTTGAGAAGACATGATTTCTTAGTCAGTATGCTTGAAGTATTATTGTTTTTATGTCAATATTAAACTTTTGTCTTGAATCTTTCGGATCTGAATATTCACATCACAAGTAAGAAGAATTACATTGAAATTATGCCAACTAGCATTCCACATGAAAAATTATCTTTTTATCATTTACCTACTCGAGGACGAGCAGGAATTAAGCTTGGGGATGCTTGATACGTCTCCAACGTATCTATAATTTTTGATTGCTCCATGCTATATTATCTACTGTTTTAGGAAATATTGGGCTTTATTTTCCACTTTTATATTATTGTTGGGACTAACCTATTAACCGGAGGCCCAGCCCAGATTTGCTGTTTTATGCCTATTTCAGCGTTTCGAGAAAAAGGAATATCAAACGGAGTCGAAACGGAACGAAATCAACTAGAGAAGTTATTTTTGGAAGGAAAGCAACCCAGGGAACTTGGAGTGCACGTCAGGGGAGACACGGGCTGCCCACGAGGGTGGGGGGCGTGCCCACCCCCCTAAGGCGTGCCCCCTACCTCGTGGGGTCCCCGTGGCTCCTCCGACGTACTTCCTGCACCCATATATATCGTCGTACCCTAAAACTTCTAGAACGCACAATAGATCGGGAGTTCCGCCGCCAGAAGCCTCTGTAGCCACCAAAAACCAATCTAGACTCGTTCCGGCACCCTGCCGGGGGGCAATCCTTCTCCGGTGGCCATCTTCATCATCCCTGTGCTCTCCGTGACGAGGAGGGAGTAGTTCTCCCTCGGGGCTGAGGGTATGTACCAATAGCTATGTGTTTGATCTCTCTCTCTCTCTCGTGTTCTTGATTTGGCACAATCTTGATGTATCGCGAGCTTTGCTATTATAGTTGGATCTTATGTTTCTCCTCCCCCTCTACTCTCTTGTAATGAATTGAGTTTCCCCTTTGGAGTTATCTTATCGGATTGAGTCTTTAAAGATTTGAGAACACTTGATGTATGTCTTGCCGTGGATATCTGTGGTGACAATGGGATATCACGTGATTCACTTGATGTATGTTTTGGTGATCAACTTGCGGGTTCCGCCCATGAACCTATGCATAGGGGTTGGCACACATTTTCGTCGTGATTCTCCGGTAAGAACTTTGGGGCACTCTTTGAGGTCCTTTGTGTTGGTTGAATAGATGAATCTGAGATTGTGTGACCTTATCATATAATCATACCCACGGATACTTGAGGTGACATTGGAGTATCTATGTGACATTAGGGTTTTGGTTGATTTGTGTCTTAAGGTGTTATTCTAGTACGAACTCTAGGGATGTTTGTGACACTTATAGGAATAGCCCAACAGATTGATTGGAAAGAATAACTTTGAGGTGGTTTCGTACCCTACCATAATCTCTTTGTTCGTTCTCCGTTATTAGTGACTTTGGAGTGACTCTTTGTTGCATGTTGAGGGATAGTTTTATGATCCAATTATGTTAGTATTGTTGAGAGGACTTGCACTAGTGAAAGTATGAACCCTAGGCCTTGTTTCCTAGCATTGCAATACCGTTTACGCTCACTTTTATCACTTGCTACCTTGCTGTTTTTATATTTTCAGATTACAAATACCTTTATATACTATCCATATACCACTTGTATCACCATCTCTTCACTGAACTAGTGCACCTATACAATTTACCATTGTATTGGGTGTGTTGGGGACACAAGAGACTCTTTGTTATTTGGTTGCAGGGTTGCTTGAGAGAGACCATCTTCATCCTACGCCTCCTACGGATTGATAAACCTTAGGTCATCCACTTGAGGGAAATTTTCTACTGTCCTACAAACCTCTGCACTTGGAGGCCCAACAACGTCTACAAGAAGAAGGTTATGTAGTAGGCATCAGTGAGCCGCCTGCTCAGCTGCCTGTTGAACCGCCCGCTAACCCTCTTGGCGGATCCTATCCTGGTCAACCAAGTTAAGACCTCCATCACGCGCCGGGTCATGCCTGCATGGCTGGTTATGGCACTGGGCGTTGCTTGACACGACTGCTGAATCCATATGCCTGCTATAGCTCGGGCTCTGGCTTGGGCGAGGGGTCGAATGAATCCTGTCTCGACTATAAGAGTATGCCTCCTGCTGTGCCAGAGCCGTCTGAAGAAGTTCTCTGGCCCTTCGCGTTTCGATCGCCGTCGGAGAGTCGCCTTCCATTGGGAGAGCCGCCAAACATGCCGATGCAGCGATCAGATTCTCCAAATGGTTAGAAAAATGACCCACACGAGCAACAAAGAGACGGTGCCCCAGTCCGTCGGTGGTGTCGGTGCATAATGAGACGGAGCAGTATTCACACGAGCAGGTTCCACAGTCCATGGTTGAACCGGTGCCCCAGCCCCGGGTGTTGTAATCCGGTTCGCCTCCGGCGGGTTACTGGGACCGGCACCAGGTGTGTGGAAGAGGTTCCTAGGATCGTAAGTCAGAGGCAGACGTGATTGAGTCTTCTGGTGCCTTCTCCTCATGACCTCGTTTGATGTGTTCAGATCCATCGTGAGCCGAAAAGCCTCTTATTGAAGCTGCTGAGCCCGAGCATCCAAAGCCACCCGCTCTGTAGCCATCCTGACATCCTCCACCGCCAGGTTTTCCTTGGCTTGCGCTACCTCCTCACGTAACCGTGCCACCTCTGCATCATGCTGAGCCTGATCCTCCGGTTCAACCACGACAGTCAATAGGGTCGTCATCTATCCATGAGCTCCATCAGCACCTGAGCCGGTGGGCGCGCGGGGCCTCCTGACCTGGCCGCTGCTGACCCGGTGGTTATTGTTGCCGCAACCGTAGAGTTTTGAGCGGCCTGCGTGCCGGTCATGAAGACACCTGCTCTGCTCGGTGGCTCGAAGGGGTCCAGAATACTGCTGCCATCAGAACAGCCCCCAAGCCCACCATCTTGCAGTTGATACAACAAATCTGTCTCACCCGTGGATGACTCGCCATCAGACTGGACGGTCGTCTCGCCACTAGACATAGATCCTTCAGAAAATTCCCCTCCATGGATGCATCCCACGAAGGCACGCTTCATAGCTGGCTGAGCCCGGGCGGGTCTCGCGCACTGAGCCGTCTTGATGATGTCGGTGCAGATGTCTGGCTCAGGACCCAACTCGCCGATCCGGCTGATGAAGACGTGGATCCCGTCGAAGGGGACCCGATACCCGTACTCAATTGAGCCGGTGACGACTCTTGGTCATCCGGCCCACAGCGTATCCCTTGAGCCCTTCGAAGCTGCCCTTCAAGAACTCAAATCCACCATGCGCTGGCCCCACAGTGGGCGCCAACTGTCGTGGAATTGTCACGGCAGATGTCCTAGTGAAAGGACTTAATCTAGGAGCCATCACAACTAGGAAGCTTAAAGGGGTTAATCGGGACAAAGGACACGAGAGGTTTATACTGGTTCGGCCCCTTGCGGTGAAGGTGAAGCCTAGTCCAGTTGATGTGGTATTGCTAGGTTTCGATGACCAAGGAGCGAATACGCTAGCTTGGCTCTCGATCTGTTGTTTCTTGCCTAAGCCGCCGTCGGGTCGTCCCCTTATATACACGGGTTGACGCCCTGCGGCCTACAGAGTCTCGGCCGGCTGATACAACGTGTCCAGCTCGGTGACATCTCTACATGCCTTACTTTACAAGTCTTATTCATACATGGCGGTTTATACTTACTGGCCTTAAGCTGCCTCTGGGCTTGGGCCTATTATAAGCCTTCTTGTAAACCGTCACCTTGTATACTCTTCGAGCTTCACTTAAGTAACCTGCCATTGTGGTTGACCCGGCCCCTCCTGGGCGGGTCATATCTGGTAGCCATATCCCCAACAACTGGTGAACGCTAACTTCTTGGCAATGACTTAATTGCAGAGGCTGACGAAATGTGCAAAGACATCCGTGAAAATCTCAAAGCCGCGCAATCGCGCCAGAAGAGTTACTATGATAGCAAGCACCGTGATTTGGCTTTCGAGATCGGAGACCATGTCTACCTCCGCGTCTCTCCAATGAAAGGCACTTGTCGCTTCGGTATCAAAGGGAAGCTCGCCCCTAGATACGTGGGTCCTTTCAAGATCATTGGTAAAAGAGGCGATCTCGCCTATCAACTTGAGCTTCCGTCCAACTTCGCAAATGTGCACGATGTGTTTCACGTGTCACAGCTTCGCAAGTGCTTCAAGACTCCTGAGCGCACCATAAAATTCGAAGAGATTGATCTTCAAGAATATTTGTCTTATCATGAGCATCCCGTTGCTATTCTTGAAGAAACTGAGCGCAAGACTCGCAACAAGTCTATCAAATTCCTGAAAGTGAAGTGGTCACACCATCCGACCGAGAAGCCACCTGGGAACGTGAGGATCACCTCTGTTCCAAATATCCGGTGTTCTTTCAGTCCTAGATCTCGGGACGAGATCCTCTCGTAGTGGTGGAGTGTTGTAACACCCTAGATGTAACTTACCATATTTGTAACTCCGACTCTTGCCATTTTTGACTTTAAGTTATGAGATTCCCTTGGTGGTTGGGTTTTTGTCTTTGTTTTGCATTTTGTTCGTGTCATGCATTTCATATCATGTCATCATGTGCATCGCGTTTGCATACATGTTTGTCTCATGCATCCGAGCATTTTCCTCGATGTCCGTCTTGCAATCCGACACTCCCACATGCACCGGCGCACCCCTCTTGTCTCTTTTCGTGAGCGGGTGTTAAACGTTCTCGGAATGGACCGAGATTTGCCAAGGGGCCTTGGTACACCACCGGTAGACCGCCTGTCAAATTTCGTTCCATTTGGAATCCGTTTGATGCTCCAACGGTTAACCGGGTAACCGCGGTAGCCTCTTTTGTGTTGCAGCCCAACACCCCTCCAAATAGCCCAATAACCCATCCAAACCACTTCCATGCCCTCCGTCGTCAGATCACGATCGTGTGGGCGAAAACTACATCTCATTTGGACACCCCTACCTCCTCCTACCTATAAATAGGTGCTCCCCTCCGAAATTCTCGCACAGATAAAACCCTAACCTAGCCTTCCCCCAACGCCGGACACGTCCGGCCCGAGTCGGATGAAACCCGCCGCCGGCCGTGGCCAACCAGAGACTGCCATGTGGGCAGCTCCACCGGCGCGCGCCGCCGGCCCGCTCGGCCCGCGCGGGGCTCCCCAAGCCCATCGCCACGCCCCGCCGCCCGGCCTCCTCCGCGCCGTCAGCGACCGCGCCCCGCTGCCTCGGTCGCTGGCCGCCGCCTCCCGAACCCTCGCCGGTCCCCGCCGCCGTCGCCGATCTCCGCGTCACCCGCCGCCCACCTCGGGAGCCGCTCCGCCATGTCGCCCCCTCGCCAGGATCCGTCGCCTTGTCCTCGACCCTCGCCGGTCGAACCCCTCCTCCGGTGAAGCTCCGGCCACTATCTCCCTCTCCTCTGGCGCAAGTCCGGTGAACCTCGAGAGACACGCCCGAACCCTAGATCTGGAGGTCGAAACCCCCCCTCGTTTTCGTCCAAGTCTTTTTCTATGATAATTTCATGCCCTGTTCGTTGCCTCATATCTCCATGAGTGTAGCTCCGTTTCATGCATATGATATACCGAAATGTTCATTGTGAGATGCTCTTCATTTCATTCCATTGTGGCATGCTTGTTTGAGTTCATCTTGATGCCCCAATCATTGATGCAAGAGTGTTATAAAATGTTAACTGCTGTTACTTATCATACCATGGTGATTTGTCATTTTTGTCACATTTGATGTGTGCTTCATATGAGCATGAGCTCTACATGTGTTATGAACTACAACATGCCATACTTATGGTGGTGCTTGTCTTGCATTTTTTTGATCAATGTGGTGACTAGCACAAGCATGCAAAGTAGCTTCCGCAATGTTGCTGTTTTCAGGGACTTAGGATTTTGCTAAGTCTTTTGCGTGCTATTATTTTGATGCCATGTAAACTTCATGCTACAGTGATATCCATGCTTGTTTTGAGATACTTCAGTAAGGAGGTTTTGAACATATGGTTATGCTCTATCCATAAATGCCCCTGCTTGCAATTATGGAGTGCCCTAGCATGTCTTGTTCTTTCTCTACTTTTGCTGTAAAATGTTCCTGGCAGAATGTTAACATGTTAATCAATTTTGCCATGGTTGTTGTTGGTGATCCAAGCATCCTATGAGCTTGATCTTGCCATGGTTAGCTTCATGAACATGTCATCTTGTTGTGGATATACTTATATTGTCATGCAATGCTTTGTGGTGAGTGGTTTGAGCTCGCAAAGTTGCCTTCATAATTCTGTTTATGCCATGCTCTGTTTTTATGCAAAGTCTGGAACTGTTAATAAAACTTGCTATGTTTACATGGGTGACATCATATCTTCTGTGCCTTTTTGGCTCATGTTCATTAAGGGACTTTTGTTCTATGCATTTAGTAGATTCATTCCATTCTTTTGTTAGCTATGATATGTTCCTGTAGCATGTTGTTTGCTTGCTCTAAATAGTGTTTCCTGATGTTGTTTTTGACATGTTAGTATTTTCACTAAGTCTGTGATGCTGATATCTTTTGCACTCTTTCCATGCTTGTTTGAACCTGTTCTAGGGTGTTTTAGCCGTATCTCAGTGTTCATGTTTTGTCAACCATCTTGTGTACATCACTGCCATATGCTTTGTTGTTCTGATGGAGTGCAGTAGCTTAGTTTCTTGTTGCATGCTAAGTAGCATCGTGCTGTTAATTGCAGTTTTGCACCATCCTTGTTTTGCTTGCCATTTGCAAACCGTGCGTCCGTTTCCGGTGATCTTTATATCGATTTCAACCGAAATAATCTCATCTTTCCAGCGGCACGCTTGGTTTGCCAAGTTGATGCCTTGATCATTCTTTCCCTTCCGGAGCACGCATATGCATTGCATATCATGTCTTACATATCATGCCATGTATTGCATCATGTTGCTTGTGCATTGCACCATGATTTGATTGTTGGTCCTTTGCTTGTGTTCTTGCTTTGGATAGAGCCGGGAGACGAGTACGTGACCGAGGAACCTGTTGAGTATGCTAACGAGGATCAAGCTTTCGACAACTCTGAGAACTTTGCAGGCAAGATGACCATACCCTTGAAATCACTTCTATCTTTGCTTGCTAGTTGTTCGCTCAATTGCTATGCCACGCTACCTACCACTTGCTATATCATTCCTCCCATATTTCCATGTCAAGCCTCTAACCCACCTTTCCTAGCAAACCGTTGTTTGGCTATGTTACCACTTTTGCTCAACCCCTCTTATAGCGTTGCTAGTTGCAGGTGAAGATGAAGTTTGTTCCATGTTGGAACATGGATATTGTTGGGATATCATTATTATATCTTATCTACTTTAATGCACCTATATACTTGGTAAAGGGTGGAAGGCTCGGCCTTATGCCTGGTGTTTTGTTCCACTCTGGCCACCCTAGTTTCCATCATACCGGTGTTATGTTCCCTGATTTTGCGTTCCTTACGCGGTTGGGTGTTATGGGAACCCCTTGACAGTTCGCTTTGAATAAAACTCCTCCAGCAAGGCCCAACCTTGCTTTTACCATTTGCCACCTAAGCCTTTTCCCTTGGGTTTCGCGGACTCAAGGGTCATCTTTATTTTAAACCCCCGGGCCAGTGCTCCTCTGAGTATTGGTCCAAAACAGAGCCACTTGCAGCGCCACCTCGGGGAAACTTGAGGGTTGGTTTTAGTTGTACGTAGTGTTCATCCGGTGTGCCCTGAGAACGAGATACGTGCAACTCCTATCAGGATTTGCCGGCACATTGGGAGACTTTGCTGGTCTTGTTTTACCATTGTCGAAATGTCTTGTAACCGGGATTCCGAGACTAACCGGGTCGTCCCGGGAGAAGGAATATCCTTCGTTGACCGTGAGAGCTTGTGATGGGCTAAGTTGGGACACCCCTGCAGGGTTTGAACTTTCGAAAGCCGTGCCCGCGGTTATGGGCAGATGGGAATTTGTTAATATCCGGTTGTAGAAAACTTGACACTTAACTTAATTAAAATGAATCAACCATGTGTGTAGCCGTGATGGTCTCTTTTCGGCAGGGTCCGGGAAGAGAACACAGTCTTGTGTTATGCTTGAACGTAAGTAGCTTCAGGATCACTTCTTGATCACTTATAGCTTCTCGACCACGCGTTGCTTCTCTTCTCGCTCTCATTTGCGTATGTTAGCCACCATATAAGCTAGTGCTTGCTGCAGCTCCACCTCACTACCCTTTCCTACCTGTCATGGAATTGTCACGGCAGATGTCCTAGTGTGAGGACTTAGTCATGAGGCCAACGCATTTTTGTAGTAGCTTGAGATGGGTTGAGCGGAATCGAGAAACGCAACACAAGACAAGGATTTAGACAGCTTCGGGCCCCGGGAAACATCATCCGGTAATAGCCCTACATGTTGTTTGTGGCTAGATCTCATTATGTTCATGAGACAGTCGCCGCATAAGCCGGCTCCCCCTTTGTGTCTAGCCCTAGATCTTGTTTTCTGTCCCCCTTGGGGTGCCCTGTCCCTCCTTATATATGTTGAAGGGGCGGGTTACATGACTAGTCCTAGTAGGATTAGGATTACTCTATTACAAGTGGAGTCCTAGTCTTGCTTCCTTTGTAAGGGAATATTCCTTACGCTTTCCTCTTAAGCCGGCCCACCATAAACGTGAACCGGCCTTCTGGGCCTTGGGCCTTGTCGTCCGTCTGACCCGCCTGCCGGGTTACTAATGAGTCGCCAAGATCGGGCGGGTCACTCTTGAGTCACCAAGCTCCGGGCGGGTCACCGGTGAGTCGCCATACTCCAGCCGGGTCATACATCCGGCGGGTTACACCGCGGGGTATATCCCCGACACTAGTCCCCATTTTAATTTGGATTTATCCATGTTAAACTGATCTGCAACATAAACAAAAGAGAAAATTTGATAGGTTGTGCTCTGGGTTAAATATTCTTGTAAGTCGGCACCTAATCATCTTTAAGTCCTTGTCATTTCCTTCTTGATACATGCCCATGAACTCATAGCAAATCTCCTTTAGTAGATACGTTCAAACTTTGTGAATGCAAAAAATCTAGATACTTCTTTTGAGACATCCGGGTCAATAGGCCAGCTTCTGAGTCAATTTTGCTGATATTGGTCTCTTGTAGAGAAATATTGTAAGAAATAATCCACTTGAATCGGCTTCCAATAGCGTCGGCTTAAAAAATATTGGTCTTGAAATACTCATCTGACTTTCAACCAGCTTGAAGATGTAAAACTTGCTGGTTTATCATTACCAAAATAGCCGGGTTATAAAACAGACGATGCCGGGTCATAATTGTTGTTGACACCGGGTCATAATTTGAAGATGCCGGGCTATGATTGTTGCAGACACCGGGTCATAATGATTGGTGATGCCGGGTCAATCTGATTTGCTCAAAACTGAGAATTTGAAAGTATTTCTCCTCATATCCATGTTACCTGTAGCCCCCAAGTGCCGGGTTTGTCATGCTTGCATCAACCTGGGACTTGTAATCGTCTTATGCTCACAAAAACTTCAACCGGTGTAGCCCCCAAGGCCCGGGTCATTATGCAATAATGAGCAGGGACTTTGTAGATGTAGACTTGAGCAGTAACATGTAGCCCCCAAGGGCCGGCTCAGTAAGATAATATTGAGCTGGGACTTTATATATATTTCCTTGAAAAGAATATCATATGCTGTAATCCTCTCCATGGGGCTCGAACCCACGTCCATAAGGTTAAGAGCTTTGTACTCTTCCAATTGTGTAGTGGACCTTTCAATATAATGGATTTAAGACTTGTGTACCTTGAATTGTTGACAGGAGCAATTGGTAGCCCCCAAGGGCCGGGTCATTACAATGTGATGAGTTGGGTCTTCAATAAGGCCAGTAAAAATGACTTTGCATTAGCCCCCAAGTGCCATGGTGCATGCTGGCAGTGACATGGGACTTGCATATTTGATGTAATCTCAACTTGAATAATGTAGCCCCCAAGTGCCGGGTCGTAAGCCTGCAGTGACTCGGGACTATTCCTTCCATTGTAGAATAAACCATATCTATTGATAAAATAATAGCCATTGCGCCAAAGCGACTTTGAATACCTTATCTATTGACAAGTAAATACGAAGTTTAAATACCCAGCGACTCTTGACCGATGGCTTATGCCTCCATTGTTAGAATAAATCATGTCCATTAATAAAATAATAACCATTGCGCTGAAGCGACTTTGAATACCTCCATCATAATATCGGTTGTGCAGTAAGGGTGATAACCCATTCTTCCAAATGTTTATGATTGTCATATGATGGTGACTTATCATCCAAAGTCAAGCCGGGTTAATCGAAACCACATATATGGTTCAGATAAAAGGTCTCAAGCCAAAAACAAAGATTGTTTTCAAAAAACTTAAGCCAAACAGAGAAAAAATGAGGTTTCTGATTCGAATACGATCAGTAAAACGGACCAAAAGGGGTTAATCTAGGATTCGAATACGATCATGAAGCCCCCTAGTGGTTTTGGCGTTGCGCCGATCAAGAAGGTACCGACAGCTATGTTCTCTTTGGTTCAATATGACCTATGTTTGAACAGGAAGCCCCCAAATGACCTTGAGAGTTTTTTAACGACTCTGATTCGAATACGATCAAAGTCGGACCCAAAAGGGGTTAAGCTATGATTCGAATACGATCAAGAAGGCCCCTAGTGGGTTTGGCATTGCGCCGATCAAGAGGGTACCGACAGCTATGTTCTCTTTGGTTCGAATACGACCTATGTTTGAACAGGAAGCCCCCAAATGACCTTGAGAGTGTTTTAACGACTCTGATTCGAATACGATCAAAGTCGGACCCAAAAGGGGTTAAGCTATGATTCAAATACGATCAAGAAGCCCCCTAGTGGGTTTGGCATTGCGCTGATCAAGAGGGTACCGACAGCTATGTTCTCTTTGGTTCGAATACGACCTATGTTTGAACAGGAAGCCCCCAAATGACCTTGAGAGTTTTTTTAACGACTCTGATTTGAATACGATCAGAGTCGGACCCAAAAGGGGTTAAGCTAGATTCGAATACGATCTGCCCCCAATGGTCGTTGAAGCAGAGTACCTATGTTTGAGTTGTGCTTTGCAACAGACTCTCTTTGGTCCCTTTAATTTTTCTGAGAACTCGAACTTGCGAGGGATTAGTTCTTTTTGAACCGGAAATTCTTAAACCGGATATTGAGAGCTTCAAAGCTTTGCAAGAGACAAATTTACCTTGAGCCAGATTTTGAACCGGATTTGAGACCTTCAAAGCTTTGTCGTAGATAAACTTTCCTTGAACCGGATTGTAAACCGGAAGCATCATTGTGAGCCGGAATATTTCTGACGGCCTTTTAAATTTTCATTAATATAGCAGTAGCCTTCGGGACCGGGTTATATTTCCCTCCATCGTCCTGGGGTTCTTCAACTTGCTGAAACTGGCAAGATTTGCTGAGTCATGTCATTATAGCCCCCGAGTCTTAAGACTATTCGAGGAGTTGGCATCAGACTCTCCATGCTTGACCATGATATAACCAGTAGATTGCTGGAATATATTGAATCTCGGTAGGTTATAATTGACCCTGTCCATTGACCCATCCGATGTAGGCAAGGGCCATAGTTTGACGGTCTCCTTTGTAATTATGAATTCTGCATAAAAATTTGCACAGACGAGAGTAATTTGTTCTCGAATAAAAATATACCAATAGAAACTTGACAGGATGGATTTCACCTGACGTATCAAGAATTATCAGCTGTAGGATTCCAGCAATGATTACAGAGGTGGCAGCTTTAAGCGCGGCACCGTCCGACTCAGAAGGGGTCCTCCGGGTCATGTTTGACCATTGATTTTTTTTATTCTTTTCAACCATTCTCCTCTTATCTTTTCCTTCAACCAACCGGCGAGCATGCAGGAGCAGAGACGAGGCCAGCCAACCATGGGGCGGCTCAAAGCAGGCGGCTTAGTGCAGCATGGCAGCTCAGCACGGAGCGAGGCGCGGTGAAGCGGCGCTCGACGAGCGGTGGCTTGGAGCAGAAGTCCGGGGTACTTGGTCAATGGAGGCGAGGGCCGTGACCATGGCAGGTTGAAACCAACGGCGGCTCACCGCAGCTCGTACAGAAGCCGGGCGAGGGCGAAGTCTCAAGGGCGTCTCGCACCAGGGAGGCTCGGACGGCCACTGCAAAACCATGACGGAACAGGAGAGACAGCTCAGCACCGGGATGAACGGCTGGCGAGACCCGGCGCGGCGAGCTTGAGTAAGAGGTGACTGCGGGACCGTCTCGCGGAGAGGCGTCGCGACCTTTGCAGCAAGCGGCGCGGAGCAAGCAGAAGGTAAATCCAGAGGCGGAGGCGACTCAAGGCGTAGGAGACCCAGTAGGGCGCAGCAGCGAGGCGGAGGCGACTCAGGACCGGGCGGCTCAGGGCGCGGGAGGCCGAGCGCGGGGGTCGGTCGGAGCAAGCAGAGGCAACCCTGAAGCGGAGGCGTCCCAGCGGCTGATGAAGCTGACGAGGTTGAGGCAGCATGGCGTAGGTCAGCAGCATAACGAGGCTGGGTCAACCAAGCTTGACGCGTGTCCGTGACGGCAGGGCCATGGAAGGTGACCCGGATCGGCAGCTTAAAGTGGAACCAGGCGGCTTGCAGCAGTTGCCGGAGTGGAAAACGGCGGCGATTTGATGAAACCGACCGACTTGATGAAACCGGCTGGCTCAGCGGGGGCGAGATCGTGGCAGAGGCAACAACAGCGGCCGACAGCATGGCCGTGGAGACGGCGGCTCGCAGCAGTATAGACGCCGAAGTCACGGTCGACGGGGCGCATAAGCGCTTGAACCGGAGGCTGGGGTGGCAGCTCAGCGAGATGCTTGACACAGGCGTCTTAGCAGACCAAGTAAGAACGCGGCGGCGACTCTCCCGCTGTGATTGAGGCAGATGGAAGCAGAGACGGGTCAGCAGCAAGGGCGGACACGGCCGGGTGGCTCAGAGGCCGGCTCGTCGAGGCGCGGGGCAGCACTCGGAGGCGACTTACCAGCAGCGTGGTCGAGGTAAACACTGCAGCGGCGGCGGCTCATGGTGTAAGCAAGGTCGGCGAGGTGCGGGACGGCTCTGGCGGGTCCAGCCACTCGCGTTTGCAGTGACGGCGTGATAGAAACAGCTCATGGACGGAAACAGGCTACAACGGCAATGTTTTCAGCAATGTAGATCAATTTCATGCCACAGCCCAAGTCCTTTTTCCAATCGTTGGTTTGACCGCGTTCATATATACACAAGTACGGCAGCGACTTTTAGAACGGAAGCATAGCAAGGCGGCTTGGAGACCATTGATTTTGGTTCCGTAGCTGGCGACTTTTAGAGGCGGCTGCGGGGCCGGGCAGCTCACGGCGCAAGGCAGCTCTAGGCACGAGTGACGGCTGAAGCTGGCGGTAAGAGCTCGCGGGCGGCGACTGCTTTCGAAGCGGAGGCTGAATCCAAAACGGAGTTCGAGCCCGTTCTCATCTTCTTTCTCTTGTCTTGATCTGCTGTTATGATTTGATAGCGTAATGAATACGTACGTAGTGTTCCTCCAAGATGTCTTGTTTTGGTTTAGTCTTTTGTACGTGTGGAGTACCAGTTGAGATAATACTAATTGGAGTACTTGTCGGTCTTCACATCGAGTTTTTAGCAGGTCGCCTTGGGACATGAGACAGCCGCGCCGCCGAACAACTCTCAGGTGTGGCCTAGCAATTTGGCCACGGGGAACTCTGGCTGCAGCAGCTCAGAGGCGTTGCCGGTCAACAGAAGCAGTCCGACGAGGCCGAGTCAATGCTGCTTCCACCTCCAGGTCGCGGTAAACCGGACAAGAACCAAAGCGTCGGCTCATATTGATGCATCTACATCGGAAGTCTGTCCGTCGGCGACTCAAGAAACAATCGCTGTCGGTCTTGGTGGTTTGAAAGCAATCAAGCCAACCGCAAAACGGCGGCTCACTAAAACTGCAACCCTAAACCTTCCCGGATCTTAATTTTGTATATGCCGCCGTTGAAAAACTTCTTTGACCTTGATTGATGAAATATCAGTTGACGTAAATCCTTCCATGATAAATCTTTCTTCACCAGAAAAACTTCTCGAAACCCTAAGAAAAAGCCCTCCAAAAACTCAACACCACCGTGCGCAAGCCCCATGGTGGGCGTCAACTGTCGTGGAATTGTCACGGCAGATGTCCTAGTATAAGGACTTAGTCGTGAGGCCAACGCATCTTTGTAGTAGCTTGAGATGGGTTGAGCGGAATCGAGAAACACAACACAAGACAAGGATTTAGACAGCTTCAGGCCCCGGAAAACATCATCCGGTAATAGCCCTACATGCTGTTTGTGGCTAGATCTTATTATGCTCATGAGAGAGTCGCTGCATAAGCCGGCTCCCCCTTTGTGTCTAGCCCTAGATCTTGTTTTCTGTCCCCCTTGGGGTGCCCTGTCCCTCCTTATATATGTTAAAGGGGCGGGTTACATGACTAGTCCTGGTAGGATTAGGATTACTCTATTACAAGTGGAGTCCTAGTCTTGCTTCCTTTGTAAGGGAATATTCCTTACGCTTTCCTCTTAAGCTGGCCCACCATAAACGTGAACCGGCCTTCTGGGCCTTGGGCCTTGTCGTCCGTCTGACCTGCCTGCCGGGTTACTAATGAATCGCCAAGATCGGGCGGGTCACTCTTGAGTCGCCAAGCTCCGGGTGGGTCACCAGTGAGTCGCCATACTCCAGTCGGGTGATACATCCGGTGGGTTACACCGCGGGGTATATCCCCTACACTACCCTTTAGCTTAAATAGTCTTGATCTCGCGGGTGTGAGATTGCTGAGTCCTTCTGACTCACGGATACTTCCAAACAGATGCAGGTGCCGATGATGCCAGTGCAGGGGACGCTACCGAACTCAAGTGGGAGTTCGTCGAAGACTTGGGTCGCTATTATGTTTCCTTTCCTGATGATCAGTAGTGGAGCCTAGTTGGGACGATCAGGGATCTAGCATTTAGGGTTGTCTTTCTTTATTTTGGTTCCGTAGTCGGACCTTCGATTGTACTTTGAATGATGTATGGATTATTTATGTATTATGTGAAGTGGCGATTGTAAGCCGACTCTTTATCCCTTTCTATTTCAGTACATGGGATGCGTAAAGATTACCCCTCTTGTGACAGACCTACCATGCGGCTATGCTTCTAAGTCGTGCCTCGACACGTGGGAGATATAGCCGCATTGTGGGTGTTACACGGAGAGATCAAGGCAAGGGGCACCTCACGAGGTTTCTGTGACGCAAGCCATGATGACTAGAGCCAGGCGGGCGCCAGCGCGCGCAGTGTCCTCATTTCCTCTTTGGTGCTAAAGGGGCAAGCGCAGACGAGGAGTCCCGAGGCATCAGGCAAAGGTTTTCATATCGGTGCAACAAGACCAAGACCAACAGGACGGCAGGACGGAGGTCACCGTGGAGCCCAAGACGACGTCACCACCAGAGCCTTTGGCAGGCGAAGACTACTTTTGTCAGGATAGCTTGTACTAGTTGTCTCCCTTTGAATTTAGCCATTGTGGAACCCTTCCCGCTCAATATTTGGGAAAAGGACCAGGGCCTCTATAAATAGGACTAGCCACCACCATAGGAGAAAAGCTGATTCGGGCCTAGATTGAATCCATAGCACCCCAACCACTCAAGTTCACCAAGCACAAGAACACCTCTCCTCGCGAGGCTGTTCTTCCTTTGTAATTGTTCATCCTCAGCCCAAGAGGCAATCCACCACACCACACTAGAGTAGGGTATTACACCACAACGGTGGCTTGAACCAGGATAAATTTTGTGTCTCATGTTCTTTGGGTTCGTCGAGCTAGGCCGTGAGATCGTAGAGCGTGCGAGCTAGAGAGGGGGGAGATCTTTGTGTGCACCCCAGTGTTCGAACCTCAAGGGTTTTGCCGGAACCCGAAATCCGATAGTGTACATGCACAAATTTAGTTACATAGAACTAATAGCACTAAGGCCGTCCACTATGTATTCCAAAACTGGTGTAAAGACAATTGTTGCTACATCTCGCACCGATGCCCTGAACTGGCGAGCCGATGCAGCGGAAAAAAATCAGGGACCCGGACTCCGGAGCACGTAGTTGCTCCGATGCCCAGTTCCTTTGTGCCATAAAGTTTTAGTATTTTACTGCTTGGCTGCTCGGATGTGTGGACCAAAGTTGGCTGCACAAACTGCTGAAGCGGTGCCAAATAATTTTCTAACGGCACCGCTGATGAGATGGCAACAAATTAAGATACTAGGTACAAACTGTGACACTGTCTTAGGATGCATTTGGTTGAAGGTGTGGTATGAATGGGTTGGGACCGTGACAGTGTCTAAATCACATCTAACAAATGATTTGTAACAACGGAAGAGCGTACAGCGGACATACCACACTTACTGAATTGAGCAATTTCAGTAATTACACAGAGCCAGTTGACCTAAACATTGCTCTAATAAAAGACCAGCATTAAAAATAAAGCCTAAGTACGCATAATTACAAATTTGCCGCCGCGCCGACCTATGCATCGCCGGTGTGAGATAAGACGTCGATGACTTGTCATGGCGACATGCCGCCGTTGGTGGACTCCGCGTCCCCCCTGCTTAAGTCGACCGCGTCCTCGTCCTTGTCCTCGGCGCTGCCCTCAAGGTTGTAGTACTCGTAGTAGTGGCTGCGCTAGAGCTCGCGCTGGTACTCCACCGCCGATTTCTTGAAGGACAGACTCTTCTCTACCTCGACCTCGGCCACGCGCAACTCCTCCTCCCGGCGCTCCTCGATCTCCGCCGCCTCCTGCATCTCCAGCTCCTGCTCGGCGACCTCATGAGGAAGTAGGTGCTCCATGGCCACCGTCGCCTTTTCAGACTTGGGTTGCATGCTGGAGTCCGAGGTGGCCTGGAATGTTTTGGCGTGTGCATCCTCGATCTTGGCGTGGATGGCCTCGACCCGGGCTAGGGCGACATCAGCGGCACGGACGGCAGCTCGAGCACTCTCGGTGTTTGCAACCACCGTTGTAGCAGCAGCAGCCGTCTCGGCTACTGCAGCTGCCCTGTCGGCTGCCGCAGACGCCCTCTCGGCGGAAGCGACCACGCTCAATGTGGATGCGGCGGCACTCTCGGGCGGCGGTGCTCGGGGGAGGGGGGGACGCGGCCATCGTACGGGCCTTTACAAAGCGTTTCCACGGCGTCATCTTTGCAAGAAGGGGGGGTGCGGGAATGGGGATCGGGATTCATGGATTCGGGGGTTGCCGACACTAGAGCAGACGAGCCGGCGAAGCTTAAGGAAGGAGACTTAAATAGACCCAGATATTTTCATCGTAAACGGTTTCTAGAAAACAATTGTGTGTGATGTTGTAGATATTTTTTATTAGCTATGAAAGACGAATTTGAAATAAAGTGCCAACGGATGGTGTTTTAAATGAACAAGAAATTTTGTAGTACTAATACAACTGTCATGTCAAATTTTGGAAAATTTTAAGGGTCATTTGACCTTCTAAGACATTTAAGTGATTTGCTAGCCATTTAATGACCGTAATTGAAATTTGAACTACATGTACATGCAATAGCTAACCATAACGGTTTGAAAACTCATATTTCGTGTACTTGTATGTGATTTAATTCCATGTGCAGTAAATTGGAAGGAATTTTCAAACATATTGGTCTAACGTCTATGACACAATTAAGCATGGAGTGACATGGCATTTTAATTCCAAAAAATTAAAAAAATCACAAACACATGAAACCTTGGTTGATGTAATGTCATGCCACCAAGATGATGTGGTAAAAAAATTGGCATGTTTGACCAAAGTTTGGACACACACCCCTCACAAACCGGAGCAACTCGCTAGAAGGCTCGTGGTTCCGAGAGGGAACAATGCATGTTTGATGACAAACGGGAGATAGCTTCCTCTTGCGGCCTTCAATTTTTTCTACGTCTAACGTGCACTACTACAACTGTAATGTGAATTTTTTGAAAATTCTAGGGGTCATTTGACTTTTTAAAGACATTCAAGTGATTTTCTAGCCATTTAATGACCGTAGTTTAAATTTGAACTACATCTACATGCAACACGTAACCGAAACGGTTTGAAAAATCATATTTGTGTACTTGTGTGCGAGTTAATTCCATGTGCAGTAAACCAGAAGGATTTTTCAAACATATTTGTATCACGACATGGACACATATGCATGAATACGTATGCATGGAGTGGCATGGCATTTTAATTCGAAAAAAAATTAGAAACACATGAAATCTTGGTTGATGTAATGTCATGCCACCAAGATGATGTGGTAAAGAAATTGGCATGTTTGACGAAAGTTTGGACACACACCCCTCACAAACCGGAGCAACTCGCTAGAAGGTTCGTGGTTCCGAGAGGGAACAATGCATGTTTGATGACGAACGGGAGATAGCTTCCTCTTACGTCCTTCAAATTTTTCTACGTCTAACATGCACTACTACAACTGTAATGTGAAATTTTAGAAAATTCTAGGGGTCATTTGACCTTTAAATACATTTAAGTGATTTTTTAACCATTTAATGACTGTAATTCAAATTTGAACTACATCTACATGCAACGCCTAACCAAAACATTTTGAAAAATCATATGTGTACTTGTGTGCGAGTTAATTCCATGTGCAGTAAATTAGAAGGAATTTTCATTTATATTGGTCTCACGACATGGACACATGCATATGTATGCATGGATTGACATGGCATTTTAATTTAAAAAATAGAAAAATGATGAGAAACACATGAAACCTTGGTTGATATAATGTCATGCCACCAAGATGATGTGGTAAAGAAATTGGCATGTTTGACGAACATTTGGACACGCACCCCTCACAAACCGAAGCAACTCGCTAGAAGGTTTGTGGTTCCGAGAGGGAACAATGCATGTTTGGTGACGAACGAGAGATAGTTTCCTGTTACGGCCTTCATTTTTTCCCTACGTTTAACGTGCACTAATACAACTGTGATGTGAAAATTTGGTAAATTTCAGGGGTCATTTGACCTTTTAAATACATTTAAGTGATGTTCTAACCATTTAATGACCGTAATTCAAATTTGAACTACATCTACATGCAACGCCTAACCATAATGGTTTGAAAAATCATATTTTTGCGTACTTGTGTGCGAGTTAATCGGGTCCCGATCTTTCGATGAGATGATAACTATCGATTTGGTGGAGACGACTTTGACGATCCGACTACAAACGTGCACGACGTTGCGCCTTAGCAATCGCTAAACCAATCTCCTGAGGTTACTGACGATGCCGGAAGCACGGTCAGCCTGACCACGAAGGTCTATTCCTGCAAGCAATCGAAGAACGAGCAAGAATATGATAAAGCAATCTGAATATTGCAAATATATATGAGGTATTGATAATGGTGGGGATCCGTAAGCGGTCTTGGTCTGGTCATTGGACACAAACGAAGTACACGAAGTTGCAATGGCTAACTTTTAACTAAACAAATCCCAAGGAAAAAGCTACTAGATGGATCTACTTATATAGGAGCAAGGGGTGGCGGCCAAGGAGGTGGGAGGACGTCCCAAGGCAGCCTAAAACTAACCCTAGGTCGTACAAGGCTCATGGGCCCAAGTGGAGGTGATGCAACACCTTTGGGCTTGTAGATTGACTCGGATTCTGCTGCAATGTCAGATTGTTTCGTCCGTAACTCAACGCTCCGGATGAATTTGAAGGTGAATCCAATTGGGTTGGAAAGAGCACGAAATCTAGTTTCCAACAAAAAAAGAATCACCCAATTCGGAGTCCGTATGAAAAAGTTGTTGGCGTTTTGAGTCAGGTATGTCTGTGCAGTCCGAATCTGAATCCAAAACGTGAGAGACTTGGACTCTATCTTCCCTTGGCCCAAAAGTGACGTGAGAGGACTTTTTAACACAACCTAAACTTCTCCTTTTCCCTTGTCTTCATATGTGGATTGTACAAATGTCCTATACACCTGCAATTAGACAAAACACAAAAGTGTGTGAAGTATTTTTGTTCTGGATAACATAAATAGATTATTGAATAGTTTGCATTAGAAATCACCTGACAAATATGCATGTATGCAATATTTTTGGTCGTATCCAAGGTAGTCATGTCCTCATCATCTTGATAGAGGCGAGGGTGTCCCGATCTTTCGATGAGATGATAACTATCGATTTGGTGGAGACGACTTTGACGATCCGACTACAAACATGCACAACGTTGCGCCTTAGCAATCGCTAAACCAATCTCCTGAGGTTACTGACGATGCCGGAAGCACGGTCAGCCTGACCACGAAGGTCTATTCCTGCAAGCAATCGAAGAACGAGCAAGAATATGATAAAGCAATCTGAATATTGCAAATATATATGAGGTATTGATAATGGTGGGGATCCGTAAGCGGTCTTGGTCTGGTCGTTGGACACAAACGAAGTACACGAAGTTGCAATGGCTAACTTTTAACTAAACAAATCCCAAGAAAAAAGCTACTAGATGGATCTACTTATATAGGAGCAAGGGGTGGCGGCCAAGGAGGTGGGAGGACGTCCCAAGGCAGCCTAAAACTAACCCTAGGTCGTACAAGGCTCATGGGCCCAAGTGGAGGTGATGCAACACCTTTGGGCTTGTAGTTTGACTCGGATTCTGCTGCAACGTCAGATTGTTTCGTCCGTAACTCAACGCTCCGGATGAATTTGAAGGTGAATCCAATTGGGTTGGAAAGAACACGAAATCTAGTTTCCAACAAAAAAAGAATCACCCAATTCGGAGTCCGTATGAAAAAGTTGTTGGCGTTTTGAGTCAGGTATGTCTGTGCAGTCCGAATCTGAATCCAGAACGTGAGAGACTTGGACTCTATCTTCTCTTGGCCCAAAAGTGACGTGAGAGGACTTTTTGAACACAACCTAAACTTCTCCTTTTCCCTTGTCTTCATATGTGGATTGTACAAATGTCCCATACACCTGCAATTAGACAAAACACAAAAGTGTGTGAAGTATTTTTGTTCTGGATAACATAAATAGATTATTGAATAGTTTGCATTAGAAATCACCTGACAAATATGCATGTATGCAATATTTTTGGTCGTATCCAAGGTAGTCATGTCCTCATCATCCTCCCCTTTTTGAAAATAAAGCCGTCCTCGGCATTGCTTAATCTGAAATGTGGCTAAGAAAAGAGACAAGGTGTACATGTTGTATATGTATATGTCATCCATTTTAATTTCCCTTGATTTTTGCACATATGTCACATGTATACATGAGTAACTTTCATTGTTCATAAAATCTAAAGCCAAAAAATTATCACAGGAAGTAGAAGGCATGAAAATATTGGAACTCAGTTTGCACATATAAGTGAAGCTCTTATTCTCTTCAAAAGATTGGCAATGTTCATCATTAAACCATCCTAACTTCGATGAATAAACCTTACTTGCATCAAATTTACATGCTACAACATGCTTAAATAAGCAAACATGCAATAAGTCATTGGACACAGAATCATCATCAAGATTAGAGGTCATATCAAAATGATTAAACATTGGTTCTTTTGCATCAACAGTTAATTCAATGGGTGCACTCAAAATTGTTGATATTTCAGTTGTTTGATCACATGACGCATTCATGACAGTAACAAGAGTCTCTAAAATAGGTGATGTGCTCAAATCAACAGGTAACTCAACACATGATGCATTCAAGTTAACTAGGCATGCTTCATTCTCATGTGAAGTTATATCATCAATACCTTTACTGTTACCTCGCAAAGATGTAGCTGATGTAGGTACGGACGTTGACAATGTACCATACTCTTGAGATGATATTGCGCTCACAATCCGAGGTGGGGCTGCTCTAGTAGGTGCAATAGTGGAGTAACCAACCGGCGATGGTGAGCATGAACTGGAATAGTAGTTGTTGTAGTCACCCAATGCATCCTCCTGTATCTGTCTCTCAAAGGTACAAGCACGGACATACATACCAGTAATACAACGAGGAATATACCGAAATCTTGCCTGAATATCATGGTTCAAACCACCAAAAAATCTACTCATTGTATCATCCTGAGATTCTTCTATGTCACAATGATGCATATAAGATTTGAACTTTTGGTAGTAAGCATGAACATTGTTACTGCCTTGTTTGAATTGCTCCAATTTGCAACGCAATTCACGACGATAGTAAGGAGGAAAAAATTGTTGTCTTATTACAGCTTTCAAAACTTTCCAAGTTGTGGGTTGGTTATCAATGTTTTTCTTACAATGTCACTCCACCAAACAGAAGCAAAACCAGTAAATGCTCTAATGGTAGCTCGTACTCTCTCAAGTTCAGAAAAATCATGGTGACTAAAAACTTGTTCTACTTCAAGCTCCCAAGCTAGATAAATAGCAGGATTAAATCTACCCTCAAATGATGGTAAAGAGATAACCTGACCATATGCTTGTGTGTGTTGTCCCAACTCTCGTGATGGTGAAGATGTATCCGTCGTCCAAGAACTTCTATCTCTGGAACCTGTCATGATTAGTAGAAACTAGAACCAAAATTCGAGAATAATATTCCTATGAACTACTAGGATGTGGTGGTAAAGTGCTCACAGTAAAGCAAATATCAATATCTTACAAGTTCTTACCATGCGGCAGGTGGTGACAGGCAACCAGCGGTGTCAAATAACTCCGAAGATTGTGTAAAGCGATTGCCAGGGGAACGTGCGTATACACGGTGTAGAAATAAGTGGAGCTGGGTTGGCTATATATGGTAGCAAAAGATTAGCAATAATCAATTCAGAGATGCAATGTTGAATAAACGCTCAACGACGGTACTGTGCTGGTCTAGGCTCGCGTCTCTAGTTCGGTCTAGCCTAGGAGATAAAGGCGAGGGTCCCGATCTTTCGGTGAGATGATAACTATCGATTTGGTGGAGACGACTTTGACGATCCGACTACAAACGTGCACGACGTTGCGCCTTAGCAATCGCTAAACCAATCTCCTGAGGTTACTGACGATGCTCGAAGCACGGTCAGCCTAACCACGAAGGTCTATTCCTGCAAGCAATCGAAGAATGAGCAAGAATATGATAAAGCAATCTGAATATTGCAAATAAATATGAAGTATTGATAATGGTGGGGATCCGGAAGCGGTCTTGGTCTGGTCGTTGGACACAAACGAAGTACACGAAGTTGCAATGGCTAACTTTTAACTAAACAAATCCCAAGGAAAAAGCTACTAGATGGATCTACTTATATAGGAGCAAGGGGTGGCGGCCAAGGAGGTGGGAGGACGTCCCAAGGCAGCCTAAAACTAACCCTAGGTCGTACAAGGCTCATGGGCCCAACTGGAGGTGATGCAACACCTTTGGGCTTGTAGATTGACTCGGATTCTGCTGCAACGTCAGATTGTTTCGTCCGTAACTCAACGCTCCGGATGAATTTGAAGGTGAATCCAATTGGGTTGGAAAGAACACGAAATCTAGTTTCCAACAAAAAAAGAATCACCCAATTCGGAGTCCGTATGAAAAAGTTGTTGGCGTTTTGAGTCAGGTATGTCTGTGCAGTCCGAATCTGAATCCAGAACGTGAGAGACTTGGACTCTATCTTCTCTTGGCCCAAAAGTGACGTGAGAGGACTTTTTGAACACAACCTAAACTTCTCCTTTTCCCTTGTCTTCATATGTGGATTGTACAAATGTCCCATACACCTGCAATTAGACAAAACACAAAAGTGTGTGAAGTATTTTTGTTCTGGATAACATAAATAGATTATTGAATAGTTTGCATTAGAAATCACCTGACAAATATGCATGTATGCAATATTTTTGGTCGTATCCAAGGTAGTCATGTCCTCATCATCCTCCCCTTTTTGAAAATAAAGCCGTCCTCGGCATTTCTTAATCTGAAATGTGGCTAACAAAAGAGACAAGGTGTACATGTTGTATATGTATATGTTATCCATTTTAACTTCCCTTGATTTTTGCACATATGTCACATGTATACATGAGTAACTTTCATTGTTCATAAAATCTAAAGCCAAAAAATTATCACAGGAAGTAGAAGGCATGAAAATATTGGAACTCAGTTTGCACATATAAGTGAAGCTCTTATTCTCTTCAAAAGATTGGCAATGTTCATCATTAAACCATCCTAACTTCGATGAATAAACCTTACTTGCATCAAATTTACATGCTACAACATGCTTAAATAAGCAAACATGCAATAAGTCATTGGACACAGAATCATCATCAAGATTAGAGGTCATATCAAAATGATTAAACATTGGTTCTTTTGCATCAACAGTTAATTCAATGGGTGCACTCAAAATTGTTGATATTTCAGTTGTTTGATCACATGACGCATTCATGACAGTAACAAGAGTCTCTAAAATAGGTGGTGTGCTCAAATCAACAGGTAACTCAACACATGATGCATTCAAGTTAACTAGGCATGCTTCATTCTCATGTGAAGTTATATCATCAATACCTTTACTGTTACCTCGCAAAGATGTAGCTGATGTAGGTACGGACGTTGACAATGTACCATACTCTTGAGATGATATTGCGCTCACAATCCGAGGTGGGGCTGCTCTAGTAGGTGCAATAGTGGAGTAACCAACCGGCGATGGTGAGCATGAACTGGAATAGTAGTTGTTGTAGTCACCCAATGCATCCTCCTGTATCTGTCTCTCAAAGGTACAAGCACGGACATACATACCAGTAATACAACGAGGAATATACCGAAATCTTGCCTGAATATCATGGTTCAAACCATCAAAAAATCTATTCATTGTATCATCCTCAGATTCTTCTATGTCACAATGATGCATATAAGATTTGAACTCTTGGTAGTAAGCATGAACATTGTTACTGCCTTGTTTGAATTGCTCCAATTTGCAACGCAATTCACGACGATAGTAAGGAGGAAAAAATTGTTGTCTCATTACAGCTTTCAAAACTTTCCAAGTTGTGGGTTGGTTATCAATGTTTTTCTTACAATGTACACTCCACCAAACAGAAGCAAAACCAGTAAATGCTCTAATGGTAGCTCGTACTCTCTCAAGTTCAGAAAAATCATGGTGACTAAAAACTTGTTCTACTTCAAGCTCCCAAGCTAGATAAATAGCAGGATTAAATCTACCCTCAAATGATGGTAAAGAGATAACCTGACCATATGCTTGTGTGTGTTGTCCCAACTCTCGTGATGGTGAAGATGTGTCCGTCGTCCAAGAACTTCTATCTCTGGAACCTGTCATGATTAGTAGAAACAAGAACCAAAATTCGAGAATAATGTTCCTATGAACTACTAGGATGTGGTTGTAAAGTGCTCACAGTAAAGCAAATATCAATATCTTACAAGTTCTTACCATGCGGCAGGTGGTGAGAGGCAACTAGCGGTGTCAAATAACTCCGAAGATTGTGTAAAGCGATTGCCAGGGGAACATGCGTATACACGATGTAGAAATATGTGGAGCTGGGTTGGCTATATATGGTAGCAAAAGATTAGCAATAATCAATCCAGAGATGCAATGTTGAATAAACGCTCAACGACGGTACTGTGCTGGTCCTAGGCTAGACCGAACTAGAGACGCGAGCCTAGAACACTAATGAGGTCACGTCGTAGCACAACTAGCATCAATGAAGGATACTAAGTAGCTCTGGACAGCAAGATATAAGTGAAGATCACAACGGCAGTAAAGATAATGATGTGAAACAACAGCCAAGCTGTTTTACTGAACAATGCACAAAACAGATTCCAATCCGAATTCAACTACGAGATTGAGTCTAAAAAGATCCGAATTTTGTTTTTTTTTCTTTTTTTTCCTCACACTTTTTTTTTCTTTCTCTCCTTTTTTTCTCTGACTTTTTTTTCTCTGACTTTTTTTCTCTCGTTTTTTTCTCCCTCTTTCCAAAACAAACTAGATAAGATGCAGATTGGATCAAGTGAAGATGTGAACGATCTCAACTATTATTATGACAATGAATGGTGGGTAGCACGTGGTGGAAATTGATGGATGGGTGGTGGACAGCGGAAGAGATAATGATGCAGCGGTGGCGTGACTAATGTGAACAGAACTCGAAACTCTAAACGAACTAGACACTAAGACCAGCAACTCGACACGACGATGCAACCGATAATTCAACTATGCAAGCAATGAAAAGAAAATTGCAAAGGCTCAGACTGGCTTGGACCAAGGATGAATAGATCTAACTCTTTTTTGTGGCTTTTTCTTGGACAATAGGTAAGAAAATAAATCTAATCTAGGAAAACTGGAAATTCTCACCGAGCAACCTGAAAACTGATACCACTTGATAGAGGCGAGGGTGTCCCGATCTTTTGATGAGATGATAACTATCGATTTTGTGGAGACGACTTTGACGATCCGACTACAAACGTGCACGACGTTGCGCCTTAGCAATCGCTAAACCAATCTCCTAAGGTTACTGACGATGCCGGAAGCACGGTCAGCCTGACCACGAAGGTCTATTCCTGCAAGCAATCGAAGAACGAGCAAGAATATGATAAAGCAATCTGAATATTGCAAATATATATGAGGTATTGATAATGGTGGGGATCCGTAAGCGGTCTTGGTCTGGTCGTTGGACACAAACGAAGTACACGAAGTTGCAATGGCTAACTTTTAACTAAACAAATCCCAAGGAAAAAGCTACTAGATGGATGTACTTATATAGGAGCAAGGGGTGGCGGCCAAGGAGGTGGGAGGACGTCCCAAGGCAGCCTAAAACTAACCCTAGGTCGTACAAGGCTCATGGGCCCAAGTGGAGGTGATGCAACACCTTTGGGCTTGTAGTTTGACTCGGATTCTGCTGCAACGTCAGATTGTTTCGTCCGTAACTCAACGCTCCGGATGAATTTGAAGGTGAATCCAATTGGGTTGGAAATAGCACGAAATCTAGTTTCCAACAAAAAAAGAATCACCCAATTCGGAGTCCGTATGAAAAAGTTGTTGGCGTTTTGAGTCAGGTATGTCTGTGCAGTCCGAATCTGAATCCAGAACGTGAGAGACTTGGACTCTATCTTCTCTTGGCCCAAAAGTGACGTGAGAGGACTTTTTGAACACAACCTAGACTTTTCCTTTTCCCTTGTCTTCATATGTGGATTGTACAAATGTCCCATACACCTGCAATTAGACAAAACACAAAAGTGTGTGAAGTATTTTTGTTCTGGATAACATAAATAGATTATTGAATAGTTTGCATTAGAAATCACCTGACAAATATGCATGTATGCAATATTTTTGGTCGTATCCAAGGTAGTCATGTCCTCATCATTCCATGTGCAGTAAATTCGAAGGAATTTGCAAACATATTGGTGCAAGGCATGGGCACATGCATGGAGTGCATGCCATGGCATTTTAATTCCAAAAAATTAAAAAATGATCAGAAAAACACGAAACCTTGCTTGATTTAATGTGATGCCATCAAGATAATTTTGTAAAGAAATTAGCATGTTTGACGAAAGTTTGGACACACACCCCTCACAAACCAGAGCAACTCGCTAGAAGGTTCGTGGTTCTGAAATGGAACAATGCATGTTTGATGACGAACGGGAGATAAATTCCTCTTACGGCCTTGAAATTTTTTCAACGTCTAACGTGCACTACTACAACTGTAATGTGAAATTTTGGAAAATTCTAGGGGTCATTTGACCTTTCAAAGACATTTAAGTTATTTTCTAACCATTTAATGACCGTAATTCAAATTTGAACTACATCTACATGCAACGCCTAACCAAAACAGCTTGAAAAATCATATATGTGTACTTGTGTGCGAGTTAATTCCATGTGCAATAAATTAGAAGGAATTTTCAAACATATTGGTCTCACGACATGGACACATGCATACGTATGCATGGAGTGACATGGTATTTTTATTCAAAAAATAGAAAAATGATCAGAAACACATGAAACCTTGGTTGATGTAATGTCATGCCACCAAGATGATGTGGTAAAGAACTTGGCATGTTTGACGAATGTTTGGACACATGCCCCTCACAAACCGGAGCAACTCGCTAGAAGGTTCGTGGTTCCAAGAGGGAACAATGCATGTTTGATGACGAACAGAAGATAGCTTCCTCTTACGGCCTTCAAATTTTTTCCTACGTTTAACGTGCACTAATACAACTGACATGTGAAAATTTGGTAAGTTTCAGGGGTCATTGACCTTTTAAAGAGATTTAAGTTATTTTCTAACCATTTAATGACCATAATCCAAACAGTTTGAAAAATCATATTTTTGTGTACTTGTGTGCGAGTTAAAAAATCATCAGATGATGTAAATATCTGGTGTTCAAAAGAGAAAATGTAAAGATCTGGCAAGATAACCGGCCCCCATAGGATTGGTAGTCTATCTCGCGGCTCGAAGTTTGGTAGGTGAATGGCGGGGATCATTAATCAGACACGGTTCTGCATTGGAAACTGTCAGGTATTATGTTCACACACGGATGTTGGCTATTATGTTCACACATGGATTTACTGTGGGAATTGTGTGTAATTCAAACTACAGTACTCGTAAATTCCGGCGACCGGCATGTGTACTGCTACCTCTTTTAGCACTGCGTTGGTTTTCCCCGAAGAGGAAGGGATGATGCAACAATGTAGCGTAAGATTTCCCTCGGTTTTTGAGAACCAAGGTATCAATCCAGTAGGAGGCTATGCGCGAGTCCCTCGCACCTGCACAAAACAAATAAATCCTCGCAACCAACGCAAATAGGGGTTGTCAATCCCTATAGGGCCACTTACGAGAGTGAGATCTGATAGATATAATAAGATAATATTTTTGGTATTTTTATGATAAAGATGCAAAGAAAAATAAAGGCAAAGTAAATAGCAAAGTAAATAACTAAGTAGTAGGAGATTGATATGATAAAGATAGACCCAGCGGCCATAGGTTCACTAGTGGCTTCTCTCAAGAGCATAAGTATTCTACGATGGGTGAACAAATTACTGTTGAGAAATTGACAGAATTGAGCATAGTTATGAGAATATCTAGGTATGATCATGTATATAGGCATCACGTCCGAGACAAGTAGACCGACTCCTGCCTGCATCTACTACTATTACTCCACTCATCGACTGCTATCCAGCATGCATCTAGAGTATTAAGTTAAAAACAGAGTAATACCTTAAGCAAGATGACATGATGTAGAGGGATAGACTCATGCAATATGAAGAAAACCCCATCTTGTTATCCTTGATGGCAATAATACAATATGTGCCTTGCCGCCCTTACTGTCACCGGGAAAGGACACCGCAAGATTGAACCCAAAGCTAAGCACTTCTCCCATTGCAAGAATGATCAATCTAATAGGCCAAACCAAAATGATAATTCAAAGAGACTTGCAAAGATAACCAATCATACATAAAAGAATTCAGAGAAGATTCAAATATTATTCATAGATAGACTTGATCATAAACCCACATTTCATCGGTCTCAACAAAACACCGCAAAAAGAAGATTACATCAAATAGATCTCCAGAAGAGAGCGGGAGAACATTGTATTGAGATCCAAAAAGAGAGAGGAAGCCATCTAGCTACTAACTATGGACCCGTAGGTCTGAAGTAAACTACTCACACTTCATCGGAAGGACTATGGTGTTGATGTAGAAGCCCTCTGTGATCGATGCCCCCTCCGACGGAGCTCCGGAAGAGGCCCCAAGATGGGATCTCATGGATATAGAAAGTTACGGCGGTGGAATTAGGGTTTTGGCTCCGTATCTGATCGTTTGGGGGTATGTGGGTATATATAGGAGGAAGAAGTACGTCGGTGGAGCAACAAGGGGCCCACGAGGGTGGAGGGCGCGCCTGGGGGGTAGGCGCGCCCCTACCTCGCGGCCCCTTGTTACGTGTCTTGACGTAGGGTCCAAGTCTCCTGAGTTGTATTGGATGAGAAAATCACGTTCCCGAAGGTTTCATTCCGTTTGGACTCCGTTTGATATTCCTTTTCTTCGAAACCCTGAAACAGGCAAAAAACAACGATTCTGGGCTGGGCCTCCGGTTAATAGGTTAGTCCCAAAAATAATATAAAAGTGGATAATAAAGCCTAATAATGTCCAAAAGAGTAGATAATATAGCATGGAGCAATCAAGAATTATAGATACGTTGGAGACGTATCATGTACTATCCCCATCGATCTAGATTCCGACCGCCAATAAATACTACCTTGCTCACGTCGTCCCGCCTGCATTCTCATCTACATCCTCCCCTCTCTCCCTCTCTCTCTCTCTCTCAAATCTCTGCCATGGCACCGCCGGTCTTCCCACACGCCGACGAGGAGTCACCGCCCCCCGAGGACGCTCACTCGATTAGCAGCGACGAGGACCCCTACTCGCCGCCTAACAAGGTTGCGCCGGACCCCCCAACTTTGGATTGGTTTTGGGGCCAGTACAATCTTTGTCTGTGTAAGTCACTGCCGGCGGCTGAGAAAGCCAGGCAAGTGGCATTCAAGAAGGAGATGGTGGAGGAGGAAGCCAGGTACCAGGCGGCCTGTGAAGCCCATGATGCCGCCTGGAAAAAGGAGGCGGTGAAGCTTTGGGGGCGGGCGCGTCATCGTGCTGAGGAGGTGTACGAAGACGGGTACTTCGCGAGGAAGGTCATAGGCACTGGGCGCCTCGTCGCCGCGTGGAGGTAGGTCGATAAGCTCCAGCGTGCCACCGACAAGGAGCTCCGGTGGGCGCCCAACGAAATGGCAAGATCGGTCGCGCGCGTCCGCCAGCAAGAGGCAGATCGGTACGTCAAGCGCTGCAAGGCGGAGGAGTTGGAGTACTGCCTCCGCACTGGAAAGACGCCGCGCACCAGGGAGCTGCTGGCGAGGGGCTGCCGGAATACTGGCCCCAGGAGGGATTATTAGTTTTAGTATTGTTCGTTTTCAATTTTATGCATTGTACCTAGTAGTTAAGTATCATCACGTATATGTGATGATATTATATATATATACATTATGAATTCCATTTTTTATCTGTTTTTGTATACTAATTTGAATCTAGTTGTTATCATCCATATATATAGAATGGAAAGCGTATACACACACACATTGAAACAGAACATATAAGAATGGAAAACAGAGTACACACATTGAAACCGAGCAATAAACAGAGCAATACTATGATTGTTGTGAATAGAAAGCTATCCACGTCGAAACAACTTCTCAAAATAAAACGCGTCCATGAGACCATGACCAGCAGCCCTTGCCTAGGGTAGCTCTTGGCTCTGCCTGAACTAGTGCAGGCGTTCGTCCAAGTGGTCAACACGCTCGCGGTACATCTGGAGCACGATCTCGAGCTCCAAGTTGGCTATTTCATCGGAGATCACCAGCTCGAGTATGCGACGGCCATGTTCCTCTACTGCGCCCAGGTGGATACCTGGGCCAAGGAGGCGGTCGAGCCTACGGACCAGCGTGTTGGCATCCAGCGGGCCGTGGACAAGGCGAACGGCGACACCCATGCGAACAGCGCGGCGGGCATCCGGTGCAAGTACGGCGTGGCCAACATCTGGTGCAAGTACGACGCTGAGGGCCTCTGCCCACTCCTGGTGAGGAATGGGGGTACTGACGGGACATGTACCCAGCTGCGACGCCGTGTCGACAGCAGGCAAGCGCCGATGGATCCGCTCTTGCTGTGCGGCGCGCCACGCCTCTTGCTGTGCGGCGCTCCAACGGTCTCGTCGTGCAGTGAGCCACAGCCTATCGGCGCGACGCACCTAGCTTGCTCTGCGGTGCGCCATCGATCATGTTGTGCGGCGAGCTGCAGCCTGTCGGCGCTGACATGCCTATCTTGATCCGCGGAGCTCGAGCGCCATGCGCCAAAGGTCTGCTCAACCCTGGCGATGACGCGCATCACAGCGTCGTCCATCACGTTGCCGGGAAGCGCCTCGACCTCGATGGGCCGTGGCTGTCGGATTTCGGGTTCCGGCAGACCCTTAAGGTTCGAACTCTGGGTGCGCACGGAGATCTTTCCCCTACCGACTCGCGCTTCTATGCTCGCAAGAAATCTAGGCTGGAAAGAAGAACACACAAAGGACACGAGGTTTATACTAGTTCGGGCCACCGATGTGGTGTAATACCCTACTCCAGTGTGTGGTGTGGTGGATTGCCTCCGGGGCTAATGATGAACAATACAGGGGGAAGAACGGCCTCGCGAGAGGTGTTCTTGAGCTGGTGCGGTGTGTTCTACTCGGTCTGAATTCTCCCTCCCTTTTATGGTGGCTAGTCCTACTTATAGAGGCCCTGATCCTCTTCCCAAAATGTGAGTGGGAAGGGTGCCAACAATTGGACATTTTGAAGGGGAACATCTAGTACAAGTTATCCTGACCAAAGGTGGTATTCGACTGCCAAAAGCAGTGGTGATGACGCCGTCTTGGGCTCCACGGTGACCTCCGTCCTGCCGCTCTGCTGGTCTTGGTCTCGTTGCACCGGAATGGTAACCTTTGCCTGATGCCTTGGCCTGTGCTTGCTCCCTTTGCACCGAAGGGGAAACAAGGACACTGCGCAGGCCGGCGCTCGCCTGGCGCCCGCCTAATCTCTATCGTCATGGCTTGTGTCACGGGCTTGTCGCGAGGCACCCCTGCCTTGATCTCTCCGCCTCCTCGCGAGCCTGCCTGATGAGGCTGCTCCTGAGGAAGCCTCCTGTCATCCGCCCCGCAAGGCTTGACCCCTTGCGAGGGTCTTGAGCTTGAGCTGATGAAGCTGGGCCGCACTGGGCCCCCACTCGAGCCACACCGCAGGCCGCAGGCAGGCAAGTCTAGGGACCCCCGTTCCCAGAACGCCGACAGTAGCCCCCAGGCCCAAGGCGCGCCCGGGCTTAGCTTAGCAGAGAAGCTAAGGGGCAAGCGCGAAGCGCCACGGGCCCCAATAGCCTGCGGCCTCGGGCGCCGCGTGGCGATTGGTTGGACGTGGGCGTTTGTGCTTCCCCACGACGCCTTGTCATGCGCCCGGCTAAGCGGACCCGTAGTTGCACACAGTTGTTCCCCTTTCTGCTGCTCGCTTGCCTCCTACCTTTCCTTCTTCTTCGAGCTCCAACCTCCGCCGCCAATACGGCTCGAGCTCTTCCCTTTTTCCATCGCCATGGCGCCAACAAAGAAAGGAAAGGGGAAGAAGCCCACGCCTTCGCCCCGCTCACCTCCGGTGGCGGCCCCCGCTGTTGATCGGTCGATCATACTCAATCCAGAAGCCTTGAACAAGGTCCGCTCTGCCCTTGCCACTACCTTCAATGAGTGCGGCAGGACCACAGTTTGGCCTGTGTCCCATGCTTCCCTTGATAGGATCGTCACGGAGGTCCGATTCTTCGTCGATGCCCTGTGGGAGGGTTTGGTTCCCCCCCTTTTCCACTTTCTTCAATGCGGTGCTCTCCCATTATCAGATCCGCATGATGCACCTCAGGCCTGAGTCCATTACCCTTCTGGTTGTCTTTGCTTTTGTTTGCGAGGCAATGGTAGGCATTCCTCCTTCCGTTGCTCTACTGCACCACTTCTTTTCCTTGCGCTTGAGCGACCCCACTCAGTGCTCAGGGTGCGTGGGCTTCTTCGCCGTGCCAGAGACGGCCGCTTCGGGGATCGACTTCGGCCTTCCTCCTTCTGAGGCCAGGTTCAGAGAGCGATGGCTGTATGTGGACGTCAGAGTGCCCAACCCTCTGCTCTCGCACCCGACCTTGCCTGTTGTTCCCCACTCGGGCTGGGACCATGAGATGCTCGCGAGCCCCCGGCTCGCCTTCGTCTGGCGCCGCTTCCAGAGTTTGAGGGCGCTCAATGTGACTGCACCCAAGGGCTTCCCGGCTGGCTTCACGAGGCCCCGCTTCGACGAGTGGGGCTGCGCCCGGCTGGCTTCACGAGGCCCCGTGAGAACCTAGCCGCCGTGGTTGCTCCCCCTGTCGTCCACAGTTGTCCTTCCTCAGGCGATAGAGTGGGGAGATGAGAACCGGCGGGAGCTAAGGCGACTGATGTCGAGGTGCCGATGCCGCGAGAAGCCCTGAAGGCGGCGCCTCCCGAGGCCCACCCTGGAGCGGCGGCTGGCGCGGAGTTGCGGCCCTCGGCTTGAGGCCGGGGCTCCCGAGGCCCCGGCCGTTCCTCGCGAGGCGATGCCTGATGGCGTCCCCCAGGCCGGCTCCTTCGGCGCTGATCTTCTTGACGCTTCTTCCGCGCCCCAGGCCGACCCCTGCGTCGGGCGCTTAGGTCGGTTCCGTGTAGATTTCGAGGCCCTCCGCAATAGGAAGGAGGCCTTGGGTGGCGACGACCGCCCTTGCCGCTTGTTGAAGCGCAGGAAGTACTTCGCCATGGACGAGTAAGTCCTCTTCTTTCTCTACTCATTTACTTTACTATCCCTGCGGCTGATTGTGGCCTTTCAGGCCCCGTCCTGCCAAATTCGCCGAGTCGGCCCGGGAGCCAGCCCCCAAAGCTTCGCCTTCCCTGCTGGCTCTAGGCGCGCCGAGCTCGAGCGGCACCCCCGCTGCTGGACCGGTCAGTGGGGCAGTCCGCTCCACCGGGCACCTTGAGCCTACGTGCCCGCTGTCCTTTCTTCACGAGTCCTCCTGGGGCAGATCCGGCTTGCCCCGCATTCCTCCTTTGATCATAGAGGGTGAATGGTTGAAGTCTGCCTTCAGCTCCTCCTCCGTGGGTGGACCGACGCCAGGCTAGATTCCCAGAGGGGTCCATTCGGCGACGGCTAGAGCTCCAGCCCCCAGCCCCGCGCCGGGAGGGGGCATGCCGCCTCGGGGCCCTCCGCATACTCCGGTGGAAGAGGGTGATGCGAAAGACGTGCTCAGGCGCGCTCGGGAGCGTCGCGCCCTTCGCCAAGAGTTCCTCCAGGGGGCGGTGGATGCGGTGAGCCGGATCGGGGCAGAGCTTGCTAGCGAGGATGCGCGCCTCGAGGCTGAAGGTTTGCGCCTTGTTGAGGATAGGCGCAAACTGAAGGTAGCCGTCGCCCTCGCCCGTCACCAATGTGATCTTGACAACGCGAAGGCTGAAGCGTCACTGGTGGCTTCGCGGGAGGCCTGCTCCCAGGCCGTCGAGGAGGCTCGGGAAGCAGACCGTCGGCGCAGAGATGCGGAGGAGCGTGCATGGGAGCTCCAAGCCTGGAGCAACTTCCTGAAGCGGCAAGTGGAACTACGCCAGGCGACCCTTGAGTCACTGTAGGGGGCCTCCGTCGACCAAGCGGAGCTGCTGAAGCGCAAGGAGGCGCTGACGCTGGAGGCCGCCGAGTGCAACCTTGACCTTGAGCAGTTGGAGACGAGGGAGCGCCTGGTGGCTCAGGCGGAGGATGACGTTGCTATGCGCGAAGTCCGGGTCCAGGAAGAGGTCGACCGCCGCGTGGCGGAAGCTCGCTCGGCCTTCAAGCGCGAATACGAAGCGAGGTTGGAGCTGATCAGGGCCGAGGCTGAGGGTAGGACTACGGCCCTCAGGGCCAAACTGGCTGAAGTGACGCGGCGTGCGGACTCATCCGCAGCCGCCCTTGGCACAATGCAGGCAGAGCTGGCCTCTTCTCGGGCCAAGCTGCTTCTTCTCCAACAGAGGGTTGATGACGCCGAGGCCATCGCGCAGCGGAATGAGGACGAGATCCGTCAGCGGCGGGTTCTGGAACACGTGCATGCCCCCATGCTTCGAACGCTTAGGGAGAGGGCTAACACAGCTTTGGGCAACATTTGCGAGGCTGCCGCTAAGGAGCCGCATGAGGCCAGCTACGCCGGCAACCTCCAGTTTTTCACCAACGTGGTGACGCTTCTGGAGAACCGCTCCGAGAGGTCCCGTTGGCTTGTCGAAGAGAGGAGCCGAGCCTTGCTCAGGCGTGCCTTCTCCTGTGTCTTCAGCTATCTGCAGGGCAGGACCCCCACTTCGACTTCGACGCTGCCATCGCACCCGTGCCCATAGTCGTCCGGGGCGACCTGGCGCAATGGGTGGAGGACAACGTGGACGCCCTCGTCAGGGCCTTTGCGTCTGACGCTGATGGCGTGATTGTGGCCGCCGATGAAGGCGGCATTGTGGACGAGCCTGGCGCTGTCGGAGGTGTTGGCGGTGGCGGCGACAATATCAGCGACGCCAGTGATGCCTCCGGGGGTGCCCCAGAAGATGTGGTGAGTGATATGTCCGACTGACCGTATGTCGCTGTTGTTTACCCTGCACGAAGAAGGTTCGGGCTCGTCCCTGAAGAATGTAAGAGCATTTTGGGAGGGGAGGCCCCTCATGTAAAGGTTTGCGATCAGTATCCTAGTAAACATAACGTTGTGTGTGAGCTTAGCTACTAGCCCGGTGATGGGTCAGCCGACTTGTTTACCTTTCGACTCCGACGAGTTCCGAGCAGGCCCGCGGGGGCCGCCGCGCCTCAGGTGTCTTCTGATTATCCTGTTGATCCTGCGATGCGAACCTCCGGAGAGGGTGCGGTGACAGCAGTCCCGTCTGTAGTCATGCCTGGCCTGGCCCGGCTCGCGAGGGGCTCGTGAGGGGGGGCAGCCGACGCTAACTTTGGACGCAAAGCCGAAATCAGAACACGAGAGATTGCTCGAACGAGACTAAACACCCCTTCCCCAAACACACGCAAGTCTCAAGCTCAAATCCAACTTAAATCCAAACCGAAGAAACTTGCCAAAAAGGAAGAAGCGAAAAGCAAAAGGCCGCGTCTGGCACCTAGTGTAATCTTCGACGTCTTCTCACCAGCGCGGAGCTAAGTGCTGCCACTGGGCGTGGGCGGGAGCCCCCGAGGCCCGAGGGCGGCTCTCCAGAGACTCCGGGGCGTGTACAGCCCCACTCATTATTATGTGAGAGTGTCACGGGCGGTGAGCTTCACAGGCACTAGGCCTTCCTCACAGGTACCAGCCTTGCTTCATATCGCCTGACGAGGGCCCCGCCTTGCGACTCACTCTACCGCCACTGACGGCGGCCGGAGACCAAGGACGACGCCAATGGGGTAGAGCGGTCGCCAGCGGTTCCCCGACGACCACGGGTCCTCTGTCGGGGGCAGGCCCTGGGGCACCCCCCCCCGGCAGATGGCCTACCTCCTGAGAGCGCCTTGCTCCAACCGCCACGGGGGCGAACCCGGATCTTGGCCCCTCTCCTGCAGCCCCCTGCACCCTCCTCCTGAGGGATAGGAGGATGCAGCATTGGGGCAGCCATCTGCTGCGGTGACCTGTATCTCCTGCGACCCATGGTTAGCATAGGCTTGCTCCTGAGGAATGAGTGGTACCTGATAGGTGTTGCCGCCGGTGCGGTTGTCGAGGCTCTCTTGGGGTTCCTGAAAGAGCTCAGCTTCTAGCGCCTCCTCGCCCCAGCCTGGCCCGAGGAATGAGCCATGATCTTCTTTAAGTGCGCACCCCTGATCCACCATGCGGGGCACATAAGCTTCTGGGGCCACCGCCTCGTGGGCCTCACCGTAGCGCCCCGCATGCCACATAGTCCGGCTTGGAGCATCGTCTTGGGGGTGATGGCGGAGCGGTCCGCCGAAGCCGAAGGCCGCGGCGTGCACCCCTTCGCTGGACGGAGATGGGGCCGGCGCGACTTGCCGCCCGGTGCCGACGGAGGCGTTGGCACTGAACGGGCCCTGGAGTCCGCTTGAAGTTGCGTGAGCACGTATAATGTTGCCATACGGCCCGCCCTGGATCTGGGGCGGCAGCTGGACGCAGAAAGGAGGTGCTCCTGAGGCGGCAGCGTCCAGGAGCTCGCCTACTCACTCCAACAACACGTCGCGGCCACCCTCCAGTAGCCGGCATCGTAGCAGCTCTCGGGCCACCGTGAGCGTGGCCCTGGAGTTCGACTGTTCCCGTCGGGTGTGCGGCGCTGTGGCCGCGGCGTGGTTTGAGGCCCTTGTTGCAGCCCGCACCTGGCGTGGTGTGAGGGCAGGCAGCATCTGGCCGCGTCGCCCGCGCCCCGCAGCGCCTTGCGAAGCGCGGGCTTCCTGAGGTGCAAGTTTGAGGTCGCCCTAAGCCGGCGACACGGTGTGGGCGGGCCACGCCGCCCAGTGGTCGGCGTTGGCAGCCGGGTCACTCGACATCTGAACGGCGAGGCGACGGAACGCGACGCGGAGGAAGAAGGATTCCGGCGCACCCCTACCTGGCGCGTCAAATGTCAGATTTCGGGTTCCGGCAGACCCTTAAGGTTCGAACTCTGGGGTGCGCACGGAGATCTTTCCCCTACTGACTCGCGCTTCTATGCTCGCAAGAAATCTAGGCTGGAAAGAAGAACACACAAAGGACACGAGGTTTATATTGGTTCGGGCCACCGATGTGGTGTAATACCCTACTCCAGCGTGTGGTGTGGTGGATTGCCTCAGGGGCTGATGATGAACAATACAGGGGGAAGAACGGCCTCGCGAGAGGTGTTCTTGAGCTGGTGCGGTGTGTTCTACCCGGTCTGAATTCTCCCTCCCTTTTATGGTGGCTAGTCCTACTTATAGAGGCCCTGGTCCTCTTCCCAAAATGTGAGCAGGAAGGGCGCCAACAATTGGCCATTTTGAAGGGGAACATCTAGTACAAGTTATCCTGACCAAAGGTGGTCTTCGGCTGCCAAAAGCACTGGTGATGACGCCATCTTGGGCTCCGCGGTGACCTCCGTCCTGCCGCTCTGCTGGTCTTGGTCTCGTTGCACCGGAATGGTAACCTTTACCCGATACCTTGGCCTGTGCTTGCTCCCTTTGCACCGAAGGGGAAACAAGGACACTGCGCAGGCTGGCGCCCGCCTAATCTCAATCGTCATGGCTTGCGTCACGGGCTCCTCGCGAGGCACCCCTGCCTTGATCTCTTCGCCTCCTTGTGAGCCTGCCTAATGTGGCTGCTCCTGAGGAAGCCTCTTCTCGTCCGCCCCGCAAGGCTTGGCCCCTTGCGAGGGTCTTGAGCTTGAGCTGATGAAGCTGGGCCGCACTGGGCCCCCACTCGAGCCACACCGCAGGCCGTAGGCAGGCAAGTCTGGGGACCCCCGTTCCTAGAACGCCGACAGTGGCGCTTGCTCGTTTTCCTCGCTGACGAGGTTGATGGCAGAGGCGACGCTTTGGTGGGTTGGCATGCTTGGAAAAGGTGGATGTGCTACAGGATGCGCTTGTCGCTTTCGTGCATCGCGCGCCCCCTATGCACAATATAGCAGGGTGGCGGGAAACAGGTGAGGAAATGGCGGGAAACGGTGGCGTGTTCATAAAACGCCATCAATTAATGGAAACTTAGCATCGAGCCAGCACAAGAAGTAGATGATGATCAGATGAACACGGACCACACTAGGGATCCCGTTGGTGATGAATTCATCAATCCCAAACAGTTGAATACTAGCAAGCGTTTTCCCACAACACACACGACCTATTCCATCACAAATAGGTCGGATGGATCAACTGTATGCCACGTATCGCACATTGTCAAAAAGTAATGTGGTAGACCTTCTTTAACATGTGTTAAAAAATAAAAAATAAAAAACAAGGACCTCGAGGTTAAATTAGCTGAGGGAATTTAACATTGACACAACTTCCCATCCAGTCACCCATCCGATGGCTTGTCCAGCCTGAGCACACTTAACTTGGTAGTTTTCTTACATGAGCTACTGGTGGAACAGCTAGTCCTTGCTGATAGGCATGCCTCTTCGCATCCTTATGGCGTATCCAGATGACCGCCCGTCCCACAATGGATAATAGATGTTGTGTAGACAGAGCATATCACATACGTCTTATCAGAAGCAATCGTCTGCATTATTATCGGTCTTCGCACACATTTCTGATTACAGACATGTTTGCCGCGTATCACACACATCTTGTTATATTGAACCATTTCTGTTCTCTTGCCTCATCACAAATAGTTCATCCGAGTGAACTGTATGTTGTACATCGCACACACCTTGATCGGGCTGTCCGTTTCTTTTGTGTTGCCTAATCACAAACAGTTCATCCGAGTGAACCGTATGCTGTACATCACACACATGTTCATCTGGCTGCCCGTTTCTTTTGTTCCTCCTCATCGCAAACAGTTAATTGAACTGAACCATATGCCCTTCATCGCACACGCAACTAAAACCTGAACCGTGTTTGATGCATCCATCATCGCAAATGTTTTATACATTTCTGACGGTTTTCCTACACCACCATTTGCGATCATTGCATCGCACACAGTTTCTCGAAGGGTCTGTGATTGTAGTGTCGCGTTAGTAGCATCCTGCAGTAGTGTATAAAGAGGAGATTTCAATCAATCGATATGATGATTCATACCGATGATATATAATCCATCGAGATTGTAGTGCAATCATTCATAACTTCAGATAATAGTTCCACCTGCAAAAAAAATCTTCGAGAGAAATAGTGCGGCAGGTGGGGTTATTAACATTACAACACAAAAGTTTTACATTATAGCACAGATAGTCTATGGAGCATAAGTTTCAAATCTCACACGAAACCAAACCAAATGGAATGCAAAAGAAAAACTATCAAAACTCGATGTAATTCTCCCCCTTTTTGTCAACTAGTGTCAAAAAGGTGATGAATAACATGAGTACAGAAGCGGTGAACTTGATTCACTCAGTGGCATCACCAGAAGAACTGTCTGAAGAGGTTTCTGATTCGGAAGTAACTAGAAGATCTTCATCGTCAGCAGTAGTAGATGTTCCTTCAGGAATGACAGCTTGAGGCTGAGATGATGAAGACACATTGGGATCGGCCACTGGAGTCACACGTGAGAGCACATTTCCTTCGGCTGGTTTTCTTTGTCGGTGAGGTAGCTTCAAATTCTTCAAGTAGCTTGTGAAGGTTAATATTTAGCAGATTAGTAGTTGGCTCTCGAGCAGGTAGTGGAGGAGTAATGCGAGTTTGATAATCTTCAACTGAGAAGCCTTTGTCAATGTAGTCACAGAGCTCTTTGAGATCAACATCTAGGAGTTGTTTCTTGGAAAAGAACTTCCAAAGTAATTTCCAGAGCCTTTTCTTATTCTCATCAGCAATTAGATGTGTGATTCTTGTTCAGTTGTTGATGGCATTTAGCTTAGCAGCAAGGTGCTCTTTCTCTTGTCGGTCTTCAGCAATATGCTTGAGCAACAATTCTTGCGTGCGCAAGCTAACTTCAAGTTGAGATGGAGGTTGATGAGTAATCATTCGGCCGCTCTTAGGCAAACATGGCCCATCGAATCCTTTGTGATAATCTTGCGGGATTGACTCAAGTGCTTTACTCGAAGAAATATCTTGCATGACTTGCAGGGTGTCCTGAATGGAGGAATAAAACTTCTATGGCTCACCTTTGCCAAATATTTGGTTTTCATAGAATAAACAACCACCTTTTTAATCCATGGTGCATATACCTTGAGGGTTTTTGGATACTCAGTAGAATCTTTCGAGATGCGTAGAAACATATCTTCAACATCAAAGATATATCCCCCAGAGATGGCATAGATTGTATTCTGAAGAACATCAAAAATTGTACCATCAGTATTCATCCCAGCCACAGGCTAGATAGTATAAGTGAGCATATGATAGAGAGTTTGATTCTCGAAGGTTAAGTGTTCTGGCTTGGGAGGACCATTATGTTCATGAATCTTTTCTTTATCCATGGTGCACCGAAACATATCATATGAAACGGTGTCGATGTTGTGCACTCGGATTTCAGTTTTGCCATGCTCAAAATGAGGGAAATGAAAGTGCGAGACAAAATCCCTAGAGGTACATGCTTGATGCGTTGGCCTTCTGTCATCCATTCCATGATCCATTTGGAACTACAGATTCATCACCAGTGATGTATAAGGTTGCATAGAATTGCAGAGTAATCTTTCAGTTCCAAGGATGTTCGAATGTAAACACATTGGTGAGGCAAAAATCTTCCACATTTTGCAGCAACTGATCAAAACAACCAATACTCTTCATAGCTGAGATGTCCGGAAATTCGTGAGGAAAATTTTTCTTGCTATCATAGAGAATCTGAAAATAAAAGATGGCTTGTTCCTGAGTCCAAAAACGAGGTGATTCAGATGTGTGTGGCCCATTGTAAGGACTTTCTTGAAAGAATTTTGGATGTGTGTTCCGATTGAACAGCGACCCTTTGGCACCAGTACCTGCCGAAAACATATGCAGTTCTTCACGAGGGAATGGATATTTGAGTTCATCCTCGACTGAAATCACTTCATCTCCATATATCACGGAGTCGGTATGACGAGCAAAAACTGATTTGTGACCGGACGGTCCATCATCTGATATTCTTGTCGCTGTGTTGATGGAAATACGCAGTTGAGAGGGAGCAAATTCTTTGAGAGGCGGCACTGGGGTTGAATCAGGCACTAGAGACTGTTGGAATTGTCCTTTGGGAATCTATTGTTGTGCAGAGGGAGGCACTGACACATACGGTTCATCACGAGCCAGAGAAGCTTGAGGCTCGGACTAAGGGATTTCACCTTCTTCTGAGACATGTGTCTGAGAAGGAATATCAGCATGAACGGGGGAGGCCACAGGCACTAGTTTAGTTGGCCTTGGTGAATGAGGAGCATTTGTCACTTGAACCATGGGTTGCAAAGGAATTGCCGGTTCATGGTAGTTCTCTTTCACAGGTTGAGCTTCAAAATCTTCAGGAGACTTTCAGACGAAGGAGGAGGAGCATTTCTCTTCGTGGTTTTCTTTCGCTTCTTCTGTGTCTGCTGAGCAACTTGATCAATATGTCTCTTGACAATATCATTATAGCCAGTGGCTTGTGCTTGATGATCAAGGAAGATCTTTCGAACAGTATTATCCAAATCTGAGTGAAAACCCAGTCTTTTGTTGCAAAGGATAGTCAAAGCCCGATTGACATCCATGTATGATTCTTCAAGTTGCTTGATGACAAACTTGGAAGATGTAGCTTTCATTCGACTGTCAAGATCATTTAGTTCGGCAGTGAGGTTGTTTATTTCAATAGAATCTTCTTTCATATCTCGAACAACATCAGAAGCCCGTGACATAACTTCAGGAGGGATTGGCAAAGATGCCACTTCACCATCGAATGGGTTTTCCACAAACTTGTCAAGCTGCTCCATGATGAAAACATGATTGGAAATAGTGTGGAGCATCAGAATGGGAAGGTTTGTGCAACAAGAACAGTTTGCACGAGATCTTGCTCGGTTGAAGGCATAGAAGCCAATGGTTGTGTCAAAGTGGGACCAAATTTAGCAGCCTTTTCTTTCAGAACATCAGTTTGAGGAGCACTTGGCTCGGCAGAAGGAATTTTGATTTGCTTCACCTTTGGCTTTGGAATTTGTTCGCCTGGCTTAGTTGTGCTAACATGAGCATCAATTACCAAATCCTTCATGTTGATTGCCTCAGGATGAGGGGTCATATCCACGTGATCTACCATAGTGACAGTGGTAGGTGGAGTTTTTCTCTTCATAACGATCTTCTTCGGAGGTGCTATTGCGATGGCATGAGCTCGAAGATGAGGCAGTGTCATAGAAGTTGTGATGTTCACTTGCTCAGAGAGAGAAGCTTGAACTTCTTCCCTTGTGAGTGGAGGATCATCTTGATTGAAGGAATTGCTTTCATCATTTCTATTCATTGGTTCAACCGGCTTCTTCTTCGGTGCGCTCTTTTTCTTAAATACAGCAGAGCTGGGATCATGTTTCGCTTAGAACGTCCTACTGATTTTCCTTTGGCCTTTTTCTTCCCAACTTCATCTTTGAGTAGGCGACGATTTTCTTCTTCACGAGCTCTTTCCTTATCAGCCTTCTTAGCTCTCTTTTCAGCATTCTTTTCAGCCTTTTCATCAGGATATATAGGAGTCTAGCATCTTAAGAGCTGACTCATCAGCAGTTGGTGGAGGCGGTGGTCTCTCTTGGGGATCACTTGCTCAAATGAGGCCAATTTCACGGCAGTCGCCCCATGGAGGATGAAAAGAAAAGTTTTTCCTGAACCGAGGATGAACCATTTCATAGTTGAACTACTTGCGTACCCAGTGACGTCGAATCCTTTGCAGATGCCTTCTCTTGTCTTGTGTTGATTCTCCCAGAACAGTGTTGTAGTTATCATGAGAGATATACTGTGCAAAATTTGTGAATGGTTGCCTACCACCTTTCTTTTTCTTTGGAGCATCTTCTTCTTGCTCATCTGCATTATGCTCGGATCTCTTTCTTTCGCTGGCTGATTGGCCTACCGTTGGGCCCTTTGTGTTTGGAGCTTTGGACTCATCTGTCGTACCCATGATTACTTATTCTTCATCAGCCATGCTCATAGGTCGAGCAGAATCCTCAACTGATTGCATACACCTCTGAATGAGAATAGATACGAGGGAAAATGGGGACAGGGTTACAAATGCTCATAGTGAATATTTTTCCAAAAGAAAACATTTTGAAGAAGAATAAGATGCAGACTTTGAGAAATGTTTCAAATGAAAGAAATGTATAGGACGAGCTAGTAGGTCCGAAGAATATACTAGTCAGCGTGCTAAAAAGCATTCCATTCATGCAATACATAACACAAACCCTAGATCTGATTTTTTTTGGATGGAGGAACAACTACAAACCGCATCCGCACAAGTTACCTAAGCAGTAAAGATCTAAGATATACGGTAAAATCGGAAGATAATAACTGCGGGTGAACTCGAACGAGATGAATGGAAGAACGAGTTAACGCCCCACATACCCTAGCTTGGTGATGTGCAGCAGCTACGATGGCGCGGGGAAGAAGATGTCCTGCGGCGGCAAGGAAGGACTCCGGTGACCGCTTTCCGTCGGTGAAGTGGCAAAGGGGTCATCAGCGTCGAGCTCAAGGTGGAGCGTTGTGGAGAAGGTTTCGGAGGAGGAAGAGAAGTGAACGAGGAAGAGGGGGCGGTGCGGTTTTTATATGCGAATGAAAATAACCGCACGCGGTGAATCCGATCGAACTGCCACAATCTGGAGACCATTGCGATTCAACGGACAAGATGGGTTGGCAGTTGATGGATTGCACGTGGCAACCCAATGTGTAAAGAGGGGTCTTGACTTGGGCAGGAAACCCCAAATTTTGGACAGTTTTCACCAAAATAGATTAAAGTTTGGACTGAATCTTAATCGTGGTCAAGGACACCAGATAAAGTTTCGTTCCAGGTGAAATTGAGCATTTGTAACGGAACAACATAGATTGGACGAGATAGAACAGAGGGAAAACAGGGTCATAGGTATTTCACTCAGACAACAAAACACAAACGCTCGAGCGAATAGCTATGAGAGAAATGCATTCAGACAAACACAAAATCTTTCGATCGAAAAGAAACTCAATGAGAGAAAATTGTGGTGGCATGACTCACTGTATAAGAACCGCATGACCCCGAGCGTCGCACAATTATCGTGGCACCCGGTTAATCTAGTTTCGTTAATGTATTCGCTCTCAGGAAGAAAATTTCACGTTGTCAAAATTTTCAAACTCTTCGAGTGTTATGCACCCATTCCTTCTATGACATGGAAGTGTTAGCACGGGTGCTGAGTCCAGCTTACTACACATTTGCGAAGTCCAGGATGTTTAGCTCACACCGTAACACACAGAATCATTTCTCATCGAGAGGCTTGGTGAAAATATCAGCGAGATTGTCTTCGCTCTTGACGTGATTGATGACAATATCCTCTCGAGCAACATGATCGCGAATGAAATGGTGTCCGATGGCAATACGCTTCGTGCAAGAATGCTGGACTGGATTATGTGTAATTTTGATGGCACTCTCATTGTCACAATATAAAGGAATCTTCTTGAACTTGATGCCATAATCATTCAGAGTCTGCTTCATCCACAATAACTGAGTGCAACAAGAGCCAGCAGCAATATATTCGGCCTCGGCCGTAGAAAGTGATACATAATTCTGCTTCCTTGATGACCAACATACCAATGATCTACCGAGGAAATGGCATGTCCCCGAAGTAGATTTCCTGTCAGTTGATGCGGCTTGAACTACGTAGGTATTTCCCCAAAGAGGAAGGGATGATGTAGCACAACTATGGTAGGAGAACCAGTAGGAGAACCACACAACACTACGTAAACGGTAACTGCACACAAAGAACAAATACTTGCAACCCAACGTGTAAAGAGGGGTTGTCAATCCCTCCCGGGTAAAAAGATAGATAAATTTGTAGTAGAGTGGATAAATAGATCTTGCGGAAACGCGAAATAAAAAAATTGCAGCACAGTATTTTTTGGTTTTTGGATTAATAGATCTGAAAATAAAAGCAAATAAAAATAGATCTCGAAGGCAAATATGATAAAGGAGAGACCCGGGGGTCGTAGATTTCACTAGTGGCTTCTCTCAAGAAAGTTAGCATGCAGCGGGTAAACAAATTACTGTTGGGCAATTGATAGAACTTCAAATAATTATGGCGATATCTAGAAAATGATCATTATATAGGCATCACATCCAAGATTAGTAGACCGACTCCTGCCTGCATCTACTACTATTACTCCACACATCAACCGCTATCCAGCATGCATCTAGTGTATTAAGTTCATGGAGAAACGGAGTAATGCAATAAGAACGATGATATGGTGTAGACAAGATCTATTCATGTAGGAATATACCCCATCTTGTTATCCTTAATAGCAACGATACATACGTGTCATGTCCCCTTCTGTCACTAGGATTGAGCACCTTAAGATCGAACCCATCACAAAGCACCTCTTCACATGGCAAGAAAAATCGATCTAGTCGGCCTAACTAAACCAAAGATTTGAAGAAGAAATATGAGGCTATAAGCAATCATGCGTATAAGAGATCAAAAGAAGACTCAAATAACTTTCATGGATAAAATAGATCTGATCATAAACTAAAAGTTCATCAGATTCCAATGAACACACCACAAAAAGAGTTACATCAAATAGATCTCCAAGAGACCATTGTATTGAGAACCAAAAGAGAGAGAGAGAGAGGAAGCCATCTAGATACTGCCTACAGACCCGTAGGTCTACAGTGAACTACTCATGCATCATCGGAGAGGCACCAATGATGATGATGAACCCCTCCGTGATGGTGTCTAGATTGGATCTGTGGTTTCTGGAACTTGCGGTGGCTGGAATTGTGTTTCGTCGACTCCCCTAGGGTTTTTGGATTTCGGGGTATTTGTAGAGCAAAGAGGCGATGCAGGAGGCGGACAAGGTGGGCACAACCCACCAGGGCGCGCCTGGGCCCCTAGGTGCATTGAGCTCCCCTCAGAGCCCCCTCTGGTACTTCCTTGGCCCATCGTGTTTCTTTTGGTCCAAAAACATTCTTCAAAAAGTTTCGCTGCGTTTGGTCTCCGTTCGATATTGATTTTCTTCAAAGTAAAAAACAAGCAAAAACAGCAACTGGCACTAGGCACTATGTCAATAGGCTAGTCCCAAAAAATGATATAAAGTTTCTATAAAATGATTGTAAAACATCCAATAATGATAATATAACACATGGAACAATAAAAAATTATAGATACGTTGGAGACGTATCAGCATCCCTAAGCTTAATTCCTGCTCGTCCTCGAGTAGGTAAATGATAAAAACAAATTTTTTGATGTGGAATGCCGCCTAACATGGTCATAACATATTCTTTTCTTTTGTATCATGGACATTTGGACTTTTATATGATTCAAATCAATAGTCTAGTTTTGATATGAAGATTTCAATGCTCAAGCATATCAACAAGCAACCATGTCTTTCAAAATATCAACACTAAAGCAAGTTATCCCTAGCCCATTATGCTCGATCATTGATCCATTCATGAAACACACTCGCATATTAGCTAGACCCAATGCTCAAGTACGATCATAGTGCCCCTTAGTTGGTGCTTTATAAGAGAAGATGGAGACTCAAATAAAAATAAAAATTGCATAAAGTAAATAGAAAGGCCCTTCGCAGAGGGAAGTAGGCATTTGTAGAGGTGCCAGAGCTCAAAGCAAAAAAAGATAGAGTTAAAACATTTTGGGTGGATGCCTTTCCTGTCAACGAGAACGATCGAGTAGTTCCCAATACTTTCCATGCTAGATATATCATAGGGGTTCCCAAACAAAAAAATAAAGTTTATTCCTTTTTCCACCATACTTTCACATTCCACGGCTAACTGAATCCACGGGTACCGTCCATACCAACACTTCCCAAGGAATTTATTATTTGAAAACATAAAGTAAATTCATTTTTCATTTCAGGACTGGGCATCCCTAATACCTTTGTCGTACTCTCGTGCAATTACAAGTGAATAAACACCCATCTTGAGAATAACACATCTAGCATGGAAAAGTATTAGCCATCCCTACCGTTTCATGAGCGGTACGAGCACAGAAAAAGGAAATTTATTTTGAAGATTAGAGATGGCATATACAAATTTTATTAGAACGGCACGGGAATACCGCATATAGGTAGGTATAGTGGACTCATATGGAAAAACTGTTGGGGAACGTAGCATGCAATTTCAAAAAAATTCCTACGCTCATGCAAGATCTATCTAGGAGATGCATAGAAACGAGAGGGGGACAGTGTGTCCATGTACCCTCGTAGACCGAAAGCAGAAGCGTTTGATAACGCGATTGATGTAGTCGAACTTCTTCTCGTGCTAACCGATCAAGCACCGAACGTACGACACCTCCAAGTTCTGCACACGTTCAACTCGATGACGTCCCTCGAACTATTGATCTAGCAAAGTGTTGAGGGAGAGTTCCATTAGCACGATGGCATGGTGACGGTGATGGTGAAGTGATCCGCGCAGGGCTTTGCCTAAGCACTACGTGAATATGACCAGAGGCGTAAACTGTGGAGGGAGGCGCCACACACGGCTAACAGATCCTATTGTGTATTCTAGGCGCCTCCTCCCTCTTATATATAGGTGGGAGGTAGAGGGAGCGGCCAAGTGGGCGCCCAAGTAGGAGGAATCCTACTTGGGGCCCTAGTGCAATTCACCCCCCCCCCTTACCATAACTTCCCGAGGGGGAAGGAAGGAGGAGGGAGGAGGGAAGGAAGGGGGAGGCCGAATCCCTCCCCTTCCTTCTCTCTTCCCCTCTTTCCTTCCCCTCCAGGTTCGGCCTATATGGGGGCGCACCAGGCCCTCAGGGGCTGGTCTGTCCACCTCTTGGCCCATTAGGCCCATATAGTTGCCCGAGGGGTGCCCGGAACCCCTTCCAGTGACCCGATATGTACCCGGTAACCCCAGAACACTTCTAGTGTCCGAATATCATCGTCCCATATATGAATCTTTACCTCTCAACCATTTCGAGACTCCTCGTCATGTCCGTGATCTCATCTGGGACTCCGAACAACATTCGGTCACCAAATCACATAACTCATATAATACAAAATCGTCATTGAACGTTAAGCGTGCGGACCCTACGTGTTCGAGAACTATGTAGACATGACCGAGACACCTCTCCGGTCAAAAACCAATAGCGGAACCTGGATTCTCATATTGGTTCCCACATATTCTATGAAGATCTCTATCGGTCGCACTGTAATGACAACATACGTTATTCCCTTTGTCATCTGTATGTTACTTGCTCGAGATTCGATCGTCGGTATCTTCATACCTAGTTCAATCTCGTTATTGGAAAGTCTCTTTACTCGTTCCGTAATACATCATCCCGTAACTAACTCATTAGTCACATTGCTTGCAAGGCTTATTATGATGTGCATTACCAAGAGGGCCCAGAGATACCTCTCCGACACTCAGAGTGTCAAATCCTAATCTTGATCTATGCCAACCCAACAAACACCTTCGGAGATACATGTAGAGCATCTTTATAATCACCAAGTTACGTTGTGACGTTTGATAGCACACAAGGTATTCCTCTGGTATTTGGGAGTTGCATAATCTCATAGTCGAAGGAATATGTATTTGACATGAAGAAAGCAATAGCAATAAAACTAAACGATCAACATGCTAAGCTAACAGATGGGTCCTGTCCATCACATCATTCTCCTAATGATGTGATCTCGTTCATCAAATGACAACACATGTCTATGGTTAGGAAACTTAACCATCTTTGATTAACGAGCTAGTCTAGTAGAGGCTTACTAGGGACATGGTGTTTTGTCTATGTATCCACACATGTATCAAGTTTCCAGTTAATACAATTCTAGCATGAGTAATAAACATTTAACATGATATAAGGAAATATAAAATAACAACATTATTATTGCCTCTAGGGCATATTTCCTTCAAAAACTAGGTTTAAGGATTTTTGATGCACAAGTAGTAATCCCACTTAGTACAAGTGAAGGCTACCAAAAGATTGAGAAGCATCCAACCAAGAAATGAAAAATCTCATAAGCGAGCATTAAGCACAACTAACATCGAATAATGCACCACAAGTAGGATGTAATTTCATTGCATAACTATTGACTTTCATGCTTGCATAGCTAATCACAAACCTTAACATCAATATTCTTACTAAAGTATAATTACTCATCAACATGACTCACATATTAGAGATAATCAGTGGTGCTCGATGGCGACAGGGTATTTGTTCGACCAGTTCGTCTTTCTGCACAAGGACTACGTCTGGTTGGAGGGGCTGCGACTTAACATGGAAGATAAACTCTCTTCACCCTATTCTCCTCGACAGTTAGTTCGTCAACCGATGTTGATCACGCGTGATAGATACTTGAGGCGATCTCTGAACCTTTACAGACTTCTTCTTCAAGAACCATAATCACTCTTGGTATCAGAAGAAATTGACACCTAACCGTCTAGAGAGTTTGCAGCTCTCAAGAGTAATAGGCGGAGCGTACTAGACTTAGATTCGAGTGATGCTGAACCACTATCTAATTCTTCAGCTCTAGGGGTTATTCTCTCAGTGGATTTTAAACTCAAATCGCTCAAAGAGGGGGTTTCTCAACAATCTTCTCAAAATCAAATGGAGCAGCCACTGGACAAAGCCGATGCGGGTGGCTATTTATAGCTGCATCCTTCTCTGATGGCAAATGACCATTTTGGACATGCGGTCCAGCCAATGGCCAACCGACACGTTCACAACGGTCGGATTTTGGAGCAACGGTAAAATTACTTGAGGAACAAGTAATGCTATCTCCTCGGTCCGAGACAAGTCTCACAATGAATAAGATCACAGTCTCTTGCTGGCAAGTATTTGCTCGGAACACAAAGAGATTTCTCTCGCAACTTACATAGGATTTGGGTTTAGCATCAGAGAATCAAAGTTTCAAATGCTACACCCCTCTTAATAGTACAGTGGTCCTATGACTCAATAAAGAGAAGAAGAACAACGAAATAAATGCTACGTCTTCACTTCGTCTTCAATCTCCTTGGACATGGTCATTTTCCTCGGCCAGACACTGAACCAATTGCTTCACTTCAACATTTTTTGAGGGGTCATTCTTGTTATCACAATCTTCGGTGATAAGCTTCACTACAGTGCATGGAGATTATCTTCGTCGTTTGCACAAAACTCCTCATGATCTCAAGGACCTGTTACTCTGTGTGCACTAGCAAACACATAAGTCCCATACTGTTTATGTTAACAAACTCCAAAACATAAGGGGCCTATTGTTGCACCAACAATATGTTAGTAGAAAATTGAAACAAAATGCTTATATGATTGAACACTTGAGTGATTATATGTTTAGAACTATTAATGATCTCAAAAGTGTTAGTAAACATGCTTCTATGATAAAAACTGAAGTAGAACAAGTTCTGAAAGCACAAAATGATTTGCTTAATGAGATGAACAATAAGACAAATGATCATGCTGTTAGAGTTATGACTAGAGGTGGTAAGATTAGTTAGGAACATTTGTATCCTGAAGGCCATCCTAACAGAATTAAACAATACTCTCAAAGAATTAATATTGATACACCTAGTTCGTCTAAAAAGAAAAGAAAGATGATAGGACTTTTCATGCTTCTAGTGAACCTATTGTATACACACCCGAGATTCCAAATGATATTACTATTTCTGATGCTGAAACACAATCAGGTAATGAACATGAACCAAGTAAGAATGATAATGATGATGTTCATGTTGATGCTCAACCTAGTAATGATAATGATGTGGTGATAGAACCTGCTATTGACCTTGATAACCCACAACCTAAGAATAAAAGATATGATAAAAGAGACTTACACTAGTACACATCAGTGATATACAAATGGTTTTTAACCCCTTTCCGCGACAGCATTTGGAACCGTTGCCTAGTGAGTGACGGTGATAGGAGGGGTCCTTCCCACATGACCCAAAAAACGTCAGGGATAGGGAGCCTTGATGCATACGGTTGTCCCTATATAACCATTTCCGATATCTCGAATATCCCAAACGCTTCATCCTTGCTACTCATTTGTGCTCGCATTTCCATTGCAGTCGGAGTTTTGTGGTTTTACCTAAATCCAAGCAGATTCCAGGCACATGAGTTTTCCAGGAAGATTCCAGGCATGGGGGTTTTACGATGCCTAGCACATCACAAACAGTTCATGATTATAAACCGTGTACGATAGGTAGATAAGCACACACATTTAGTTTTCCCGCACCGTATGTGATAGTGTCTGACATCACACACGCTTTGCAAACGACAACTGTATGCATTGTTACACATGTTTCCTCTCCATGAACCGTGTTGGATTATGATGTATATCGCATACTCTGTGCTTTATTAACCGCGTGCGCTGTAATGACCTGCACACCCTAATTTCGCCCTAATTTAATTGCTGCTATCTAAAATTATACCTAATTTAATCTTGAAAGTAGGCTTTAGCTTTATTCATATCCATCAGGTTCAAACAACCAATGCGTTATTCGATTCACAGGTACATATGTTTAAGTATTACATAAGCACCAAATAAAGAATGATGAACCAGGGTTCTATACTTATAGTATTACAGATGGTAAAGAAAGAGGCGACAGACATTCCGGTTGTTGAACAAGGTGAAGCGGAATGACCCTATTGTGCTCTCCTGGATGCAGAAGGCATGCAAGACTCTAGTCCAACCCCTTATGATGGCCGGCTGCCAATCATGTAGGTTTTATATGATGCAACCTGAAGGTTTTATCGATCCAAAGGGTGCTAACAAAGTGTGCAAGCTCCAACGATCCATCTATGTACTGGTGCAAGCATCTCGGAGTTGGAATAAACTTTTGATAGTGTGATCAAAGCATATGGTTTTATACAGAATTTTGGAGAAGCCTGTATTTACAAGAAAATGAGTGAGAGCACTGTAGCATTTCTAATATTATATGTGGATGACATATTGTTGATTGGAAATGATATAGAATTTCTGGATAACATAAAAGGATAGTTGAATAAAAGTTTTCAATGAAAGACCTCGGTGAAGCTGCTTATATATTGGGCATCAAGATCTATAGAGATAGATCAAGACGCTTAATTGGACTTTCACAAAGCACATACCTTGATAAATTTTTGAAGAAGTTCAAAATGGATCAAGCAAAGAAAGGGTTCTTGCCTGTGTTACAAGGTGTGAAGTTGAGTCAGACTCAATGCCTGACCACTGCAGAAGATAGAGAGAAAATGAAAGGTGTTCCCTATGCTTCAGCCATAGGCTCTATCATGTATGCAATGCTGTGTACCAGACCTGATGTGTGCCTTGCTATTAGTTTAGCAGGGAGGTACCAAAGTAATCCAGGAGTGGATCACTGGACATCAGTCAAGAACATCCTGAAATACCTGAAAAGGACTAAGGATATGTTTCTCATTTATGGAGGTGACAAAGAGCTCGTCGTAAATGGTTATGTTGATGCAAGCTTTGACACTGATCCGGATGACTCTAAGTCACAAACCAGATACGTGTTTTTATTGAACGGTGGAGCTGTCAGTTGGTGCAGTTCTAAGCAAAGTGTCGTGGCGGGATCTATGTGTGAAGCGGAGTACATAGCTGCTTCGGAAGCAGCAAATGAAGGAGTCTGGATGAAGGAGTTCATCTCCGATCTAGGTGTCATACCTAGTGCATTGGGTCCAATGAAAATATTTTGTGACAATACTGGTGCAATTGCCTTGGCAAAGGAATCCAGATTTCACAAAAGAACCAAGCATTCCATCCGCGATCAAGTCAAGGAGGGAGACATAGAGATTTGCAAGATACATACGGATCTGAATGTTGTAGACCCGTTGACTAAGCCTCTCTCACGAGAAAACCATGATCAGCACCAAGACTCCATGGGTGTTAGAATCATTACAATGTAATCTAAATTATTGACTCTAGTGCAAGTGGGAGACTAAAGGAAATATGCCCTAGAGGCAATAATAAAATTGTTATTTATATTTCCTTATATCATGATAAATGTTTATTATTCATGCTAGAATTGTATTAACCGGAAACTTAGTACATGTGTGAATACATAGACAAACAGAGTGTCACTAGTTTGCCTCTACTTGACTAGGTCGTTGAATAAATGATGGTTATGTTTCCTAACCATAGACATGAGTTGTCATTTGATTAACGGGATCACATCATTAGAGAATGATGTGATTGACTTGACCCATCCGTTAGCTTAGCACTATGATCGTTTAGTTTGTTGCTATTGCTTTCTCCATAACTATACATGTTCCTATGACTATGAGATCATGCAACTCCCGAATACCAAAGGAACACTTTGTGTGCTACCAAATATCACAACGTAACTGGGTGATTATAAAGGTGCTCTACAGGTGTCTCCGATGGTGTTTGTTGAGTTGGCATGGATCAATATTAGGATTTGTCACTCCGATTGTCCGAGAGCTATCTCTGGGCCCTCTCGGTAATGTACATCACAATAAGTCTTGCAAGCAATGTAACTAATGAGTTAGTTGTGGAATGATGCATTACAGAACGAGTAAAGAGACTTGCCGGTAACGAGATTGAACTAGGTATTGAGATACCGACGATCGAATCTCGAGCAAGTAACATACCGATGACAAAGGGAACAACGCATACCGTTATGCGGTTTGACCGATAAAGATCTTTGTAGAATATGTAGGAGCCAATATGAGCATCCAGGTTTCGCTATTGGTTATTGACCGGAGACGAGTCTCGGTCATGTCTACATACTTCTCGAACCCGTAGGGTCCGCACGCTTAACGTTCGGTGATGATCGGTAATATGAGTTTATGTGTTTTGATGTACCGAAGGTAGTTCGGAGTCTCGGATATGATCACGGACATGACATGGAGTCCCGAAATGGTCGAGACATAAAGATTGATATATTGGATGACTATGTGTGAACTTCGGAAAGGTTCTGGGCAAAGTTTGGACAAATACCGGAGTACCGGGGGGTTACCGGAACCCCCCGGGGAGTGTAATGGGGCTATTGGGCCTTAGTGGAGAAGAGGAGGGGCGGCCAGGGCAGGACGCGCACCCCCTCCCCCTCTAGTCCGAATTGGACAAGAAGGGGGCAGCGCCCCCCTTTCCTTCCCCCTCTCTTCTCCTTCCCTCTCTCGTACTCCTACTCTTGGAAGGTTGGAGTCCTACTCCCACCGGACTTCCCTTGGGGCGCGCCTAGGAGGGCCGGCCTCTCCCCCTCCTCCACTCCTTTATATACGGGGGAGGGGGCACCCCATAGACACAAATTGATCATTGATTTTTTAGCCCTATGTGGTGCCCCCCTCCACCATAATCCACCTCGGTCATATCGTAGCGGTGCTTAGGCGAAGCCCTGCGTCGGTAGCTTCATCAACACCGTCATCACGCCGTCGTGCTGACGGAACTCTCCCTTGAAGCTCTACTAGATAGTGAGTTTGTCGAACGTCACCGAGCTGAACGTGTGTAGATCGCGGAGGTGCCCTATGTTCGGTACTAGGATCAGTCGATCGTGAAGACGTATGACTACATCAACCGCGTTGTCATAACGCTTCCGCTTATGGTCTACAAGGGTACATGGATGACACTCTCCCCTCTCGTTGCTATGCATCACCATGATCTTGCGTGTGCGTAGGAAATTTTTTGAAATTACTGTGTTCCCCAACAAGAACTGCATATAAAAATCCTATGGGTATGTCTTCATATAAAATGGTTTATGGAAAAGCTTGTCACTTACCTCTCGAACTAGAACATAAGGCATATTGGGCCATTAAAGAGCTCAACTATGAATTCAAACTTGCCGGTGAGAAGAGGCTATTTGACATTAGCTCACTTGATGAATGGAGAACCCATGCCTATGAGAATGCCAAACTGTTTAAAGAAAAGGTTAAAAGATGGCATGACAAAAGGATACAAAAGCGTGAGTTTAATGTAGGTGATTATGTTTTGCTATACAACTCTTGTTTAAGGTTTTTTGCAGGAAAACTCTCTATATGGGAAGGTCCTTATGTCATCGAGGAGGTCTATCATTCCGGTGCCATAAAAATCAACAACTTCGAAGGCACAAATCTGAAGGTGGTGAACGGTCAAAGAATCAAACATTATATCTCAGGTAATCCAATAAATGTTGAAACTAATGTTATTGAAACCGTAACCCCGGAGGAATATACAAGGGACACTTTCCAGAATGTTTTAGACTCCGAAAAGGAAGAGGTATGTGGTACGGTAAGTAAACCGACTCCAAAACAGTTCTAATAGCAATTTTTCTCCATTTTGAAATATTTAAGAAAATAGGAAAATATGAAGCAGTCCGGGAAGGACACGAGGCTTCCACGAGGGTGGAGAGCGCACCCTACCCCCTTGGGCGCGCCCCCTGCCTCGTGGGCACCTCGTGTGCTCTCCAGACTCCGTTTTCTTGTGCGATACTTCTTTTGGTCGGTAAAAATTCATTATATAATCTCCCGAAGGTTTTGACCACCGTACCACACAAATATCCTTTGTTTTTGTTTCGAGCTATTTCTGCAGCAGATCTAGAGCAAGATGTCTTCTCAAGAGTCAGTCGGGGGGAGTCAGGTGTCTCATCCGATACCGGGGCCAAGAGCAAACAGCGATGCTGACCACTTTGGGCCATCAACTTAGGAAGAGATGGAGGCCGACTTGAAAAGGATAGATGCCATGGAGGAGGATCAAGAAGTTACTTCGCGTTTCCGAGCCGGATTCACGATGGAGGAACTACAGAGCTCAGCTATTCCACAATGTTAGATTTCTTTCTTATGAAAATATGAAAAAGAGTGTTACTTGTTCTCCTGCAGCTGTGCAACATCCTTGGGTGAAAGGAGATTTAGCCGTCAGGCGGGAAGCTTCGTAAGGAAATAATGGACCTCAAGCAGCAATTCAATAAGCTCGAGGAAGAGAATCGTATCCTGAGGGGCATCATCGCCAAGAATATCACATCACCACCCCTGAAGAAAGAGACATAAACACATGGGTATGGGCACTCCCTTTGGCAACTGCCAAGCTTGGAGGAGTGCCCCGGTATCATATCACCATCACACTTTTATCTTTACCGTTTTTCTTAGTTCGATCCTTTTGGTAATATCTTGATCTATTAGAATAAAGTTTTAGTATGATCTAGTTTTGAGTTTTGCTTTATGATCCTTCTATGTAATCAAGTCCGTGAGCTATATATAATAAAGATTAGTTATGAGTCAAGGGCCTGATTATCTTGCCATGATCTGGAGGGAATAAAAATAAAAATAAGAGAAAGAAAAAAAAGAAATAAAGAGAACATATGGATCTTATGGAGAGTAATGACTTCACATATAAAGAGTATGATGTATAAAAGTTGTTGAGAGTTGACAAACATAGTTTTGGTCATTGTTGCAATTAATAGGAAGTAATAAAGAAAGAGAGGTTTTCACATATAAATATACTATCTTGGACATCCTTTATGATTGTGAGCACTCATTAAAATATGACATGCTAAAAGGTTGATGTTGGACAAGGAAGCCAACGTAATGGGTTATGTTTTCTTACATCCGAAATAAATTATATTGTCATGGATGATCCAACATGTTGAGCTTGCCTTTCCCTCTCATGCTAGACAAATTCTTTGCACCAAGTAGAGATACTACTTGTGCTTCCAAATATCCTTAAACCCAGTCTTGCCATGAGAGTCCACCATATCTACCTATGGATTGAGTAAGATCCTTCAAGTAAGTTGTCATTGTTGCAATCAATAAAAATTGCTCTCTAAATATGTATGATTTATTAGTGTGGAGAAAATAAGCTTTTATACGATCTTGTGATGTGGAAGAAATAAAAGCGACGGACTACATAATAAAGGTCCATATCACAAGTGGCAATATAAAGTGACGTTCTTTTGCATTAAGATTTCGTGCATCCAACCATAAAAGCACATGACAACCTCTACTTCCCTCTGCAAAGGGCCTATCTTTTACTTTTGTCTTATGCCTTATACAAGAGTCTTGGTGATCTTCACCTTCCTTTTTACATTCTATCCTTTGGCAAACATTGTGTGTTGGAAAGATCCTGATATATATAGCTAATTGGATGTGGGTTTTCATAAACTATTATTGTTGACATTACCCTTGAGGTAAAAGGTTGGGAGGCAAAACTATAAGCCCCTATCTTTCTCTGTGTCCGATTGAAACTTCATACCCATAAGTATAGCATGAGTGTTAGCAATTGTGAAAGACTAAATGATAGTTGAGTATGTGGACTTGCTGAAAAGCTCTTATATTGACTCTTTCCGATGTTATGATAAATTGCAATTGCTTCAATGACTGAGATTATAGTTTGTTAATTTTCAATGAAGTTTCTGATTCATACTTGAAATTGTGAATGAATTGTTACTTTAGCATAAGAAATCATATGACAATATATATGTATGTTGTTGTTATAAGAATGATCGTGATGCCCTCATGTATGTATTCTATTTTATCGACACCTCTATCTCTAAACATGTGGACATATTTTCCGTTACCGGCTTTCGCTTGAGGACAAGCGAGGTCTAAGCTTGGGGGAGTTGATACGTCCATTTTGCATCATGCTTTTATATCAATATTTATTACATTATGGGCTGTTATTACACATAATGTCAAAATACTTATGCCTATTCTCTCTCATTTTACAAGGTTTACATGAAGAGGGAGAATGCCGGCAGCTGGAATTCTGGGCTGGAAAAGGAGCAAATATCAGGGACCTATTCTGCACAACTCCAAAAGTCCTGAAACTTCACGGGAGCACGTTTTGGAATATATATATATATATATATAATACTGGCGAAAGAATTAACCAGAGGGGGCACACACCCTGGCCACGAGGGTGGGGGGCGCGCCCTACCCCCTGGGCATGCCCCCTGGTAGGCCTCCGGTGCCCATCTTCTGCTATATGAAGTCTTTCGTCCGAGAAAAAACCATAAGCAAGCTCACAGGACGAAACTCCGCCGCCACGAGGTGGAACCTTGGCGGAACCAATCTAGGGCTTCGGCGGAGCTGTTCTACCGGGGAAACAACCCTCTGGGAGGGGGAAATCATCACCATCGATCCTCTCATTGTTAGGGGGTCAATCTCCATCAACATCTTCACCAACACCATCTCATCTAAAACCCTAGTTCATCTCTTGTATCCAATCTTTGTCCCAAAACCTCAGATTGGTACCTGTGGGTTGCTAGTAGTGTTGATTACTCCTTGTAGTTGATGCTAGTTGGTTTACTTGGTGGAAGATCATATGTTCAGATCCTTTATGCATATTAATACTCCTCTGATTATGAATATGAATATGATTTATGAGTAGTTACGTTTGTTCCTAAGGACATGGGAGAAGTCTTGCTATAAGTACTCATGTGAATTTGGTATTCGTTCGATATTTTGATGAGATGTATGTTGTCTCTCCTCTGGTGGTGTCATGTAAACATCGACTACATGACACTTCACCATTGTTTGGGCCTAGGGCAAGGCATTGGGAAGTAATAAGTAGATGATGGGTTGCTAGAGTGATAGAAGCTTAAACCCTAGTTTATGAGTTGCTTCGTAAGGGGCTGATTTGGATCCATATGTTTCATGCTATGGTTAGGTTTACCTTCATACTTCTTTTGTAGTTGCGGATGCTTGCAAGAGGGGTTAATCATAAGTGGTATGCTTGTCCAAGGAAGGGCAGTACCCAAGCACCGGTCCACCCACATATCAAATTATCAAAGTACCGAACGCGAATCATATGAACGTGATGAAAACTAGCTTGACGATAATTCCCATGTGTCCTCGGGAGCACTTTCCTTTATATAAGAGTTTGTCCAGGCTTGTCCTTTGCTACAAAAAGGATTGGGCCATCTTGCTACACCTTATTTACTTTTATTACTTGTTACCCATTATAAATTACCTTACCACAAAACTATCTGTTACCGATAATTTCAGTGCTTGCAGAGAATACCTTGCTGAAAACTGCTTATCATTTCCTTCTGCTCCTCATTGGATTCGTCACTCTTACTTATTGAAAGGACTACGATAGATCCCCTATACTTATGGGTCATCAGGCATGACCCAGGAAAGTGTGTCCGGCTAGAGGGATCGTGCATGTTGGTAAATTTGGTGCACCCCTGCAGGGAAGTTTATCTATTCGAACAGCCGCGTCCCTCGATAAAAGGACGACCCAGAGTTGTACCTTGACCTTATGACAACTAGAACCAGATACTTAATAAAACACACCCTTTCAAGTGCCAGATACAAACCGGTGACCGCTCACGGGGCGACGAGGAGAGGATCGCCGGGTAGGTTTATGCTATACACTGATACTTGGTTAACTTACCTCTACTCTCATCTACTGCTTCAAGATGGAGGCTGCCAGAAGCGTAGTCTTCGATAGGACTAGCTATCCCCCTCTTATTCTGGCATTCTATAGTTCAGTCCATAGATACTACCCATTTCATTGATACCAATGCAAATGTAGTGTAGATCCTTGCTTGCGAGTACTTTAGATGAGTACTGATACGTCTCCAACGTATCTATAAATTTTGTTTGCTCCATGCTATATTATCTACTATTTTGGACAACATTGGGCTTTATTATCCACTTCTATATTATTTTTGGGACTAACCTATTAACCAGAGGCCCAACCCAGAATTGCTGTTTTTTGCCTATTTTAGTGTTTCGAAGAAAAGGAATATCAAACGGAGTCGAAACGGAATGAAACCAACTGGAGAAGTTATTTTTGGAAGGAAAGCCACCAGAAAAACTTGGAGTGCACGACAGGAAAGGAACGAGGGAGCCACGAGGCAGGGGGGCGCGCCCTCCACCCTCGTGGGCCCCTCGTGGCTCCCCTGACGTATCTCGTTCACCCATATATACCCACGTACCCTAAAACTATCAAGGAACATAATACATCGGGAGTTCCGCCGCCAGAAGCCTCCGTAGCCACCAAAAGCCAATCTAGACCCGTTCCGGCACCCTGCCAGAGGGGGAAATCCCTCTCCGGTGGCCATCTTCATCATCCCGGTGCTCTCCATGACGAGGAGGGAGTAGTTCTCCCTCGAGGCTGAGGGTATGTACCAGTAGCTATGTGTTTGATCTCTCTCTCTCTCTCGTGTTCTTGAGGTGATACGATCTTGATGTATCACGAGCTTTGCTATTATAGTTGGATCTTATGATGTTTCTCCCCCTCTACTCTCTTGTAATGGATTGAGTTTTCCCCTTGAAGTAATCTTATCGGATTGAGTCTTTAAAGATTTGAGAACACTTGATGTATGTCTTGCCGTGCGTATCTGTGGTGACAATGGGATACGACGTGATTCACTTGATGTATGTTTTGGTGATCAACTTGCGGGTTCCGCCCATGAACCTATGCATACGGGTTGGCACACGTTTTCATCGTGGTTCTCCGGTATAACTTTGGGGCACTCTTTGAGGTCCTTTGTGTTCGTTGAATAGATGAATCTGAGATTGTGTGATGCATATCGTATAATCATACCCATGGATACTTGAGGTGACATTGGAGTATCTAGGTGACATTAGGGTTTTGGTTGATTTTTGTCTTAAGTTGTTATTCTAGTACGAACTCTAGGGCTGTTTGTGACACTTATAGGAATAGCCCAACGGATTGATTGGAAAGAATAACTTTGAGGTGGTTTCGTACCGTACCATAATCTCTTCGTTTGTTCTCCACTATTAGTGACTTTGGAGTGACTCTTTGTTGCATGTTGAGTGATAGTTATGTGATCCAATTATGTTATTATTGTTGAGAGGACTTGCACTAGTGAAAGTATGAACCATAGGCCTTGTTTCAATGCATTGCAATACCATTTACGCTCACTTTTATTATTAGTCACCTTGCTGTTTTTATATTTTCAGATTACAAAAACTTTTATCTACCATCCATATACCACTTGTATCACCATCTCTTCGCCGAACTAGTGCACCTATACAATTTACCATTGTATTGGGTGTGTTGGGGACACAAGAGACTCTTTGTTATTTGGTTGGAAGGTTGCTTGAGAGAGACCATCTTCATCCTATGCCTCCTACGGATTGATAAACCTTAGGTCATCCACTTGAGGGAAATTTGCTACTGTCCTACAAACCTCTGCACTTGGAGGCCCAACAACGTCTACAAGAAGAAGGTTGTGTAGTAGACATCAAGCTCTTTTCTGGCGCCGTTGCCGGGGAGGTGAGTGCTTGAAGGTATATCTTTAGATCTTGCAATCGAGTCTTTTAGTTTCTTGTTTTAGCACTAGTTTAGTTTATAAAAGAAAACTACAAAAATATGGAATTGAGTTTGTCTCAAACGCTTCATCTTTTTAATATCTTTCATGAGTACGATGGAAAGGAAAATTGTGCTCAAGTGCTAGAGGAAGAAGTCTATAAAATGTTTGGCACTAAATCTTTGAATGATGAGCATGATTGCAATGTTGTTAGTACAAATACTTTGAATATCCATGATACTAATGATGATTGCACTAGTTATGATGTCTCCTATAAACATGTCAATTTTTGTGGAGTGCATTGGGTTTGTAAGTACACACCAAATAGGCAAGATAGATATTGCAAGAGGCATAAGTACTTAGAAACTAAATTGTTGCAAGAAAGTCTTGATGATTGTGCTGAAAAATTCAATATTTTTCGCACCCCTTGTGAACTTTGCAATGCACATGGTCATTTAAATCTCCAATGCAAATTGTTTCATGACCGAATCGTATACAAAAATTGTGATAATTTGATTACCCTTGAGCATCATAAATATCTTAGTCTTCTTTTGGGGTATGAGGAAATGAAACGTATAACTGAGGGTATTCCAAAGTTTAATCTTGATAGATTTCTTGATTTTGATCTAGAGAAAATTTCTATGTATTGTGCGGGAATTGTATTGAAAATCCTTATATTGCCAATTACATAAAGAAAAGAAAGCAAACAGAAGATGAGGAGAATACTGATGAAAGGGAAGAGACTTCCCAATATCCTTCTATTATTTCTTATGATGAATCAGGTAACGAGGAGGAGCCTCCTATTCAACGAATCTCATTAATAAGGAGCTCCAAAAAGAGGATTGAACCCACACATGATGTGGTGAAGAAGAAGAAAATAAAAAGGAAGAGAGGTAAAAGATATCTCTCCCAAATAGTGCTGCTCCTATTACTATTGTGCCTCATGAAAATATAATTGTGGAAGATAATGATACTTCTTATGATCTTGAAAATCTTTTTGGCACTTGCTTGGAAGAATATGATAATTGCTATACTATTGGTGCTATCCATACTATTGATGATGAAAGTGATTATGCATATGATACGAAAAGTCCCAAGCTTGGGGATGCTATGTTTGATGAGGATGACATATTTGAGAATATATTTTCTGAAATTAATGTTTGTCCCAAGCTTGGGGATGCTACGTTTAGTGAAGATGATATTTTTTTCTCCTAAGTTTTGATATGCAAATTTATAATGATGATAGCATGCCTCCTACTTATGATTATTATTGTGATGATACTTATGCTATAAAAAGTAGTGATTATATTTATAAAACTTGCCATGATTATGGTTACCCCTTTTCTGAACATTACTCTTTTAATGTGAAAACAATTTATAGTATTCAAGTCTCTTATGATACTCCCACTATCCCGAATGAGAAGAATTTTGCTTATGTGGAGAGAAATAAAATTTCTCTGCTTGTAGATCATGAAAAGAATGCTTTAGGTGCTGGTTATATTGTTGAATTCATTCATGATACTACTGAAAATTATTATGAGGGAGGAACATATGCTTGTAGGAATTGCAATAATATCAAGTTTCCTCTCTATGTGCTTAAAATTTTGAAGTTATCCTTGTTTTACCTTCCTACACAAGTTGATTCTTGTTCCCACAAGTTGTTTTCTCACAAAATCCCTATGCATAGGAAGTATGTTAGACTTAAATGTGCTAGTCATATTCTTCATGATGCTCTCTTTATGTTTCAATTCTTATCCTTTATATGAGCATCTTTGAAATCATCATGCCTAGCTAGGGGCGTTAAACGATAGTGCTTGTTGGGAGGCAACCCAATTTAATTCTTGTTCCTTGATTTTGTTACTGTTTAGTAATAAATAATTCATCCAGCCTCTGTTTATATGTGGTTTTATTCTTTTAATTAGTGTTTGTGCCAAGTAGAACTTTTGGGAAGACTTGGGGGAAGTCTTGTTGATCATGCTGTAAAAAACAGAAACTTTAGCGCTCACGAGAATTGCTGCCATTTTTATTTGGAGAGTGATATTTAGTTAATTCTTTCTGCAGATGATTAATAGATAAATTCATCAGTTCCAGCAATTTATTTGACAATTTTATGAGTTCCATAAGTATACGTTTGATTCAGATTACTACAGACTGTTCTGTTTTTGACAGATTCTGTTTTTCATGTGTTGTTTACTTATTTTGATGAATCTATGGCTAGTAAAATAGTTTATAAACCATAGAGAAGTTGGAATACAGTAGGTTTAACACCAATATAAATAAAGAATAAGTTCATTACAGTACCTTGAAGTGGTGATTTACTTTCTTATACTAACGAAGCTTACGAGTTTTCTGTTAAGTTTTGTGTTGTGAAGTTTTCAAGTTTTGGGTAAAGATTCGATGGACTATGGAATAAGGAGTGGAAAGAGCCTAAGCTTGGGGATGACCAAGGCACCCCAGGTTAATATTCAAGGACAACCAAAAGCCTAAGCTTGGGGATGCCCAAGGCACCCCAAGGTAATATTCAAGGACAACCAAAAGCCTAAGCTTGGGGATGCCCAAGGCACCCCAAGGTAATATTCAAGGACAACCAAAACCCTAAGCTTGGGGATGCCCCGGAAGGCATCCCCTCTTTCGTCTTCAATCATCGGTAACTTTACTTGGAGCTATATTTTTATTAGCCACATGATATGTGTTTTACTTGGAGCGTCATTTTATTTCATTATGTTTTGCTTGCTATTTGAATAAAATACCAAGATCTGAAAATCTTAAATGTTAGAGAGTCTTCACATAGTTGCATAATTATTCGACTACTCATTGATCATCACTTATATCTTTCGGAGTAGTTTGTCGTTTTCTCTAGTGCTTCACTTATATCTTTTTAGAGCATGGTGGTGGTATTATAGAAATAGATGAACTCTCATGCTTCACTTATATCATTTTGAGAGTTTTAAATAGCATGGTAATTTGCTTTAAATCCTAATATGCTAGGTATTGAAGAATAAAAAAAATTCTCTTATGAGTGTGTTAAATACTATGATAAGTTTGATACTTGATAGTTGTTTTGAGATATGGAGATGGTGATATTAAAGTCATGCTAGTTGATAGTTGTGAATTTGAGAAATACTTGTGTTGAAGCTTGTGATTCCCGTAGCATGCACGTATGGTGAACCGTTATGTGATGAAGTCGGAGCATGATTTATTTATTGATTGTCTTCCTTATGAGTGGCGGTCGGGGACGAGCGATGGTCTTTTCCTACCAACCTATCCCCCAAGGAGCATGCACGTAATACTTTGCTTTGATGACTTGTAGATTTTTGCAATAAGTATATGAGTTCTTTATGACTAATGTTGAGTCATTGGATTATACGCACTATCTTTGCTAGCCTCTCTAATACCGCGCACCTTTCGCCGGTATCATACACCCACCATATACCTTCCTCAAAACAGCCACCATACCTACCTATTATGGCATTTCCATAGCCATTCCGAGATATATTGCCATGCAACTTTCCACCATTCCATTTATTGTGACACACTCCATCATTGTCATATTGCTTAGCATGATCATGTAGTCGACATCGTATTTGTGGCAAAGCCACCATTCATAATTCTTTGATACATGTCACTCATGCATCATTGCATATCCCGGTACACCGCCGGAGGCATTCATATAGAGTCATATTTTATTCTAAGTATCGAGTTGTAATTGTTGAGTTGTAAGAACAATAAAAGTGTGATGATCATCATTATTAGAGCATTGTCCCAGTGAGGGAAGGATGATGGAGACTACGATTCCCCCACAAGTCGGGATGAGACTCCGGACGAAAAATAAAAAAAAGAAAAAGAAAAGAGGCCATAAAAAAGGAGAAAAGGCCCAAATAAAAAAAAGGAAAAAGAAAAAAAAAGAAAAAATGAGAGAAAAAGGGAGAAGGGACAATGTTACTATCCTTTTACCACACTTGTGCTTCAAAGTAGCACCATGATCTTCATAGTAGAGAGTCTCTCATGTTGTCGCTTTCATATACTAGTGAGAATCTTTCATTATAGAACCTGGCTTGTATATTCCAATGATGGGCTTCCTCAAAATGCCCTAGGTCTTCATGAGCAAGCAAGTTGGATGCACACCCACTTAGTTTCTTTTTGAGCTTTCATATACTTATAGCTCTAGTGCATCCGTTGCATGGCAATCCCTACTCACTCACATTCATATCTATTGATGGGCATCTCCATAGCCCGTTAATACGCCTAGTTGATGTGAGACTATCTTCTCCCTTTTTGTCTTCTCCACAACCACCACTCTATTCCACCTATAGTGCTATATCCATGGCTCACGCTCATGTATTGCGTGAAGATTGAAAAAGTTTTGAGAATGTCAAAAGTATGAAACAATTGCTTGGCTTGTCATCGGGGTTGTGCATGATTTAAATATTTTGTGTGGTGAAGATAGTGCATAGCCAGACTATAAGATTTTGTAGGGATAACTTTCTTTAGCCATGTTATTTTGAGAAGACATAATTGCTTTGTCAGTATGCTTGAAGTATTATTATTTTTATGTCAATATGAACTTTTGTCTTGAATCTTTCGGATCTGAATATTCATACCACAATTAAGAAGAATTACATTGAAATTATGCCAAGTAGCACTCCGCATCAAAAATTCTGTTTTTATCATTTACCTACTCGAGGATGAGCAGGAATTAAGCTTGGGGATGCTTGTTACGTCTCCAACGTATCTATAATTTTTGATTGCTCCATGCTATATTATCTACTGTTTGGGACAATTTTGGGCTTTATTATCCACTTTTATATTATTTTTGGGACTAACCTATTAACCGAAGGCCCAGCCCAGAATTTTTGTTTTTTTCCTATTTCAGTGTTTCGAAGAAAAGGAATATCAAACGGAGTCGAAACGGAATGAAACCAACTGGAGAAGTTATTTTTGGAAGGAAAGCCACCAGAAAAACTTGGAGTGCACGACAGGAAAGGAACGAGGGAGCCACGAGGCAGGGGGGCGCGCCCTCCACCCTCGTGGGCCCCTCGTGGCTCCCCTGACGTATCTCGTTCACCCATATATACCCACGTACCCTAAAACTATCAAGGAACATAATACATCGGGAGTTCCGCCGCCAGAAGCCTCCGTAGCCACCAAAAGCCAATGTAGACCCGTTCCGGCACCCTGCCAGAGGGGGAAATCCCTCTCCGGTGGCCATCTTCATCATCCCGGTGCTCTCCATGACGAGGAGGGAGTAGTTCTCCCTCGAGGCTGAGGGTATGTACCAGTAGCTATGTGTTTGATCTCTCTCTCTCTCTCGTGTTCTTGAGGTGATACGATCTTGATGTATCACGAGCTTTGCTATTATAGTTGGATCTTATGATGTTTCTCCCCCTCTACTCTCTTGTAATGGATTGAGTTTTCCCCTTGAAGTAATCTTATCGGATTGAGTCTTTAAAGATTTGAGAACACTTGATGTATGTCTTGCCGTGCGTATCTGTGGTGACAATGGGATACCACGTGATTCACTTGATGTATGTTTTGTTGATCAACTTGCGGGTTCCGCCCATGAACCTATGCATAGGGGTTGGCACACGTTTTCGTCGTGATTCTTCGGTAGAACTTTGGGGCACTCTTTGAGGTCCTTTGTGTTGGTTGAATAGATGAATCTGAGATTGTGTGATGCATATCGTATAATCATACCCACGGATACTTGAGGTGACATTGGAGTATCTAGGTGACATTAGGGTTTTGGTTGATGTGTGTCTTAAGGTGTTATTCTAGTACAAACTCTAGGGCTGTTTGTGACACTTATAGGAATAGCCCAACGGATTGATTGGAAAGAATAACTTTGAGGTGGTTTAATACCCTACCATAATCTCTTCGTTTGTTCTCCGCTATTAGTGACTTTGGAGTGACTCTTTGTTGCATGTTGAGGGATAGTTATGTGATCCAATTATGTTATTATTGTTGAGAGGACTTGCACTAGTGAAAGTATGAACCCTAGGCCTTGTTTCAACGCATTGCAATACCGTTTACGCTCACTTTTATTATTAGTTACCTTGCTGTTTTTATATTTTCAGATTACAAAAACTTTTATCTACCATCCATATACCACTTGTATCACCATCTCTTCGCCGAACTAGTGCACCTATACAATTTACCATTGTATTGGGTGTGTTGGGGACACAAGAGACTCTTTGTTATTTGGTTGCAGGGTTGATTGAGAGAGGCCATCTTCATCCTACGCCTCCTACGGATTGATAAACCTTAGGTCATCCACTTGCGGGAAATTTGCTACTGTGCTACAAACCTCTGCACTTGGAGGCCCAACAACGTCTACAAGAAGAAGGTTGTGTAGTAGACATCAAGTACTCACGGTTGCTTTGCTATTTATTTTCCCCCTTTCCCGGTTATTGCGATCATATGATGGAGTCCATGAGCCAAAGGTTCCCCAGGATGATTCTACATGGAGTTTGGCTTCGAGGAGTAGTAAGGAGGTCCCAGGCAGGAGGCCTCGCCTTTTCGATCGTTGCTACTTTTGTGCTAGCCTTCTTATGGCAAACTTGTTTAACTTATGTCTGTACTCAGATATTGTTGCTTCCGCTGACTCGCCTATGATCGAGCACTTGTATTCCATCCCTCGAGGCCCTTGGATTGTATTATGATGCTTGTATGACTTATTTATGTTTTTGGAGTTGTGTTGTGATATCTTCCCGTGAGTCCCTGATCTTGATCATACACGTTTTCATGCATGATTAGTGTATGCATTAAATCGGGGGCGTCACAAGTTGGTATCAGGGCCGACTGCCTGTAGGAATCCCCCTTCCACACTCATTGGCCGAAGTCGATTCTAGTCACTACAAAACTTTTACTAACATGGATGTGTGTCTTACGGGCCCATGTCGCCATTGGGTGGTATTAGGATATTTTATTCCTTGACCTATACTCTCGGACTCTGACCTCTCTTATATTCGGGTGGAATGATTTTACTAACTCTGACTCTAGGTTCTCGTACTACTTCCTTCCGGAGAGACCCTCACTCCAGATGATTGCTTGGAGCACCGAACGATTACGCAGATACCCTCCGATGTTCTCTTTAGACTTTGCGTCCGTTGCTTTTTTAATTCCCTACCACCATAGTATGCCTATGGATAAATACACACCTGTTATTCTTACTTTTATTCCCAGTTGATCTTGATATTACAAAATAACCTGAAATTATATCTATTGTTCCGAGAATACTTTGTGCCTACTACCTTGCAGTTCTTTGCCACATGAATTCCTCTACGGATAATTTCTTGCACTCATCGGGTATTCGCTCACCCCCAGTTGATTCTTGTATTTCACAAAAGTCTTTAAAATACTATTTGAACTTCCAAAAATCCTGAGCAGCCTATTGCTCTTGAAATTCTTGCTTGCTTGCATTATGGTTAATCCCATAAGTCTCGTAATCTTATTGGCATCCCTTGTCATTATCATTTTGAGTCCGTTGATTCAAAATGTTCTGAATGCTCGCAATCCTCAATCAGATCCTAGAATTCATCCCTCCACCTCATACGTCATTTTAAACTTGAGCTAGTTATTGACCAATCAAATTACCGTCGATTGTACCCCTAAGTCTATTCAACTTATCCATTCTTAATGAGAGCATTGGCTCCTGGTCCCTTGATTTGGAAATGATAATTCCTTTGCATTTGTGCTTTGAATTAGTTAGTTGTTTCTATAATCCGATGCCCTTTCATTCCTTCTTTCTCTGATAGAGTACTGATACTCGCATCGGCCCCGTTGTAGACCATAAGACCCCTTGTTGGATTATTATCCGATGGTGTCCTTCATATTCAATAACCTTGTGAGCCTTTCCATGGGTATATAATGCCTTTGGTAAATTGTATCCTCTGTTTTGTTAACCATGATCTACTTTCGAGCTTGTATTATTTACTCCAAAGTTTGTGGTATATGTTCCTAAGATGCCTTGATGGGTTGAACCTACGCCTTCCCTAATCTGTGTGAACCCAAAAGATTCCACGGGTCATACTTATCTGGTATTGCACCAGGTAAAACTTTCAACAACTAATGTCATTTTCAATATACGAGAGGTGAATAGAAGGTTATGCATTAAAGAAGTGGGAGTCGACCTTGAACCTTTGTGTTCATGCCCATGGACACGATGTAGATCCGACCATGGAAGCTTCTTGTAATAATAACTATTTCCTTGAAATAATATCCTTTGGTATCGGTGAATTGATCCTTTGCAATCATGTTTCCGACCATATGTTCTTCTCTGATCCCATTTCTCTGGCAAGTTTAAGCACTTGTCTTATGTGGATCAATACCCCAGTCCAACCTCTACTTTGATCTGTGGTCGAGTATTACCCCCTTGGTGTCTCGAGATTATCACGGAACTACATAACTTCTTATGAGTTCTTCATCAAGTACCGCATTCTCACTGATTCCAATTTTTTTTCACGAGCTCTGAGTTATTAAACACTCAAAGACATCGATAACTGAATCGAGTCCGCACCGCGATTAAACAACTCTTGGCAACCTTCATTATTTATGAGTTTGAACTCGATCATGTCATTCCTAGCCTGCTCGGCTATGTCATTATCGTGTCGATTTTAACTGTACTACCTGGTCCTTAATCCCGAAGCACAACTTTCGACGGTGAGCTAATCTTACGTCGATCTTCCTTGTCATATCATTTCTCCTTGAACAACAAACTTGATTCTGAGTTTGTGTCCTACCCATGGTTCCAATAACCTTTCACTTCATAATTCGTTTGACTTGATGTCTGCTACCTCTTGAGCATTGCGTTGGTTTTCCCCGAAGAGGAAGGGATGATGCAGCAAAGTAGCATAAGTATTTCCCTCAGTTTTTGAGAACCAAGGTATCAATCCAGTAGGAGGCTATGCGCGAGTCCCTCGTACCTGCACAAAACAAATAAATCCTCGCAACCAACGCAAATAGGGGGTTTCAATCCCTATAAGGCCACTTACGAGAGTGAGATCTGATAGATATGAAGATAATATTTTTGGTATTTTTATGATAAAGATGCAAAGTAAAATAAAGGCAAAGTAAATAGCAAAGGAAATAACTAAGTAGTAGGAGATTAATATGATAAAGATAGACCCGGGGTCCATAGGTTTCACTAGTGGCTTCTCTCGAGAGCATAAGTATTCTACGGTGGGTGAACAAATTACTGTTGAGCAATTGACAGAATTGAGCATAGTTATGAGAATATCTAGGTATGATCATGTATATAGGCATCATGTCCGAGACAAGTAGACCGACTCCTGCCTGCATCTACTACTATTACTCCACTCATCGACCGCTATCCAGCATGCATCTAGAGTATTAAGTTAAAAACAGAGTAACGCCTTAAGCAATATGACATGATGTAGAGGGATAGACTCATGCAATATGAAGAAAACCCCATCTTGTTATCCTCGATGGCAACAATAGAATACGTGCCTTGCTGCCCCTACTGTCACTGGCAAAGGACACCGCAAGATTGAACCCAAAGCTAAGCACTTCTCCCATTGCAAGAAAGATCAATCTAGTAGGCCAAACCAAACTGATAATTCGAAGAGACTTGCTAAGATAACCAATCATACATAAAAGAATTCAGAGAGGATTCAAATATCATTCATAGATAGACTTGATCATAAACCCACAATTCATCGATCTCAACAAACACACCACAAAAAGAGGATTACATCGAATAGTTCTCCACAAGAGAGAGGGAGAACATTGTATTGAGATCCAAAAAGAGAAAATAAGCCATCTAGCTACTAACTATGGACCCGTAGGTCTGAGGTAAACTACTCACACTTCATCGGAGGGGCTATGGTGTTGATGTAGAAACCCTCCGTGATGGATGCCCCCTCTGGCGGAGCTCCAGAACAGGCCCCAAGATGGGATCTCGTGGATACAGAAAGTTACGGCAGTGGAATTAGGGTTTTGGCTCCATATCTGACCGTTTGGGGGTACGTAGGTATATATAGGAGGAAGGAGTACGTCGGTGGAGCAACAAGGGGCCCACGAGGGTGGAGGGCGCGCTTGGGGGGTAGGCGCGCCCCCTACCTCGTGGCCTCCTTTTTTCTTTCTTGACGTAGGGTCCAAGTCTCCCGGGTCTTGTTCGTTGAGAAAATCACATCCCCGAAGGTTTCATTCCGTTTGGTCCGTTTGATATTCCTTTTCTTCGAAACCCTAAAATAGGCAAAAAAAAACAGCAATTCTGGGCTAGGCCTTCGGTTAATAGGTTAGTCCCAAAAATAATATAAAAGTGGATAATAAAGCCCAATAATGTCCAAAACAGTAGATAATATAGCATGGAGCAATCAAAAATTATAGATACGTTGGAGACGTATCAATGTCATCACCGATGGAGTACATCTTCATGAAATCTCTCGACAAATGTGTCATGATCATCATCAGCATTCTGAGCTCTTCCAGGATATCAATTGAATTCATGATGATAAATACCATCCTTTCCCTCGATGATTTGTGTTACCATCGACCACCTTATTGCCTTCCGTTCATCACAAACTTGTTCTTGTTATGGATGCAACTTGCTATCTAGTTTGTATTATGTTCTACCTTGAAGTATTACCATCTTTTATGTCAAGGATATTGCGAGGATTTCTCCACCTCTTAATAATATTTGGTATAGTGATACTTATCATAATCATGATTCTTTATTGGTCCCCGTGTTGATTCTAACTGGGATACCAACAAGCGAACGGTGCAGCTTGGATTATGCCCTTCTAGCAACCCTATTGCTTTGAAGTTATCGATTTACTATTCATTCTTAGACTATTGATTATCAAATCACCATTCCAACACTGATCATGCTACCTAAGCCCATATTTCGGGTGCACTTTTCAACCAATGTTTAAATTTTGTATGTATTCCTCAAGCATACATCATTATATAATTTGGTCCGACAAATGATATCTCCTTGTTCGCATAATTGTGGAAATCTACCTTTTTGGAATTCTCGAGGAATTATCGTTGAGTCCATCAGCCACCCCTCATCCTCTCCTTAGTTTAATGATGAGCTATTGTTTCAGAACTTGCTTCCATTCATTTCCCGAGAATCTTATAATGTCTTCCCGTCAAATTGTCGCACCTTTTCTTCTCAGGCATCCCGAGTCTGAGGTATCCTGACACCAATCAGATCTGAAACTCGGTTAGATATGATGGTTGGAACATTTTCCAAGAGTCATAACATTGGTCTTTAACCCGATAAGGTGATGACATCCTAACACACCTGGCCGGAGGACCTAATGTTATAGTTCCGTTTTTAGCAAGGATAGCCATTCTTCCATGAGGAAATTATAAGACTTATGCTACAAGTTGTTCCTGATGAATCCTTTGTGAATCCAAAGTCTGATCTTTACCCAATGACCATGTCAATGCTATCTCGAAGCATGTCGGTGGTACTCCGATTTTCAAATAAGAACATTTGAAGCACAATGCCAAGTTTTCTTTATCATTTATCCTAACACCGTTGTATGGGTAAATTCATGAAATTTCTCTCCTCTCACCAAATGGGTTTTCTACTTAATATCCTATCATGATTATCATGCTCTGATTGTCCTTGGGAAGGATATACCCCTGAAATATGTGTTTAAACACATCTTTCTTTCCATTGTTTTGTTTAAGCTTTCTTGTAATCTGACTTAACTAAGCAGTGATAATTACCTGCTTAGGTGAACACCTCTTTGTACCACTCTATATGTAAGACCCTGTTACTATTGTTGATGACATTCCGGTAACCACCGATGGACGAGAACTTTGTGTAGCGACCCGACCTCAAACGGTCAAGTCTCTGTGCTTCAGTGTCATCCCTGGATCGGTAATGCTGACACACACAGTACTCGAGAATTTATAACAGAGTAGCAATCACACACTTATTACATCAAATGTCTCAAAAGAGAACTTATTATAATAAATATGGCTTAAGGCCATCTAATACGATAACGGCGGAAGGCTTTGGAAGATAAAGTGAGTCCATCAACTCCAACGGCATAGCTGAGCTGCACGACAACGACCTAACGAACCTTACTCCTCGTCTGAAAAGTCTGCAACATAATACGTTGCAGCCCGAAAACGGGTCAGCACATGGAATATGCTGGCAAGATAACACAGTAAAGCAAGAACAGGATAATGCTATCACTACATGCATATTTGACTGGTGGAAAGCTCTATGGTTATAGTTTTTGCGAAAAGCCATTTTTTCCTACAACAAAGGAATAGATTTTATTTAACTATCATGGTAGTCGAAACATCATTGAGAAGGTTCCTCCAACTCAATTCCAATTAAAGTAATTAACAACCCAACAATGTTAGTTTGGAGTGATGAGATACTTAGGACACTCCAAGTACTAGATACTCAAGATGTCCATAACCGGGGACACGGCTAACCATGATTAGTTTATACACTCTGCAGAGGTTTGCAAACTTTTACCCACAAGACCCGATCTCCTCCGTTGGATTTCTCGCACTACAAGGTGTTTGAGAAACGGATGACCGAGACACAGTCTTTTAGAAGCATTAACTCCTTACTCCGGGCAGACCAACCAAACCTACATCCCACTACCTGCTGATCCACCTCTTCGAAAGTTTCACGCAACTTACTCAACTATGCTAGATCCCATAATAGCTTGTGGTTGCACACGGAAGTTTCTAGCATGAAAATATCATAGTTCCCTTTGAGCCTGGGTGGTGGACCATAGGATTATCATACGGGTACTCCGGGATATCCTAGGATAACACTGGATTCTCCAGGTGCCCAACAAACAATCCACCCAGATGTGTATTCAAGTTGCCACCTTAAGTTGAACCATTAAATTAACAATCTCACATCTGTCATGGATTTCGGTCACCCAAACCACGTCTATGGGCATAGCATAGCAATTTAAGCAATACGTAGAAGTAACTCCCAAGGATTTGAATATAATAGGGCAATAGGTTCTACCTCATCAACTACTTCCCAACCCACATATTAATCACATCCTAACCATGCAATGTTTGAGGATTGGAACTAATGCATAAAAACTGGGTGATAAAGGGTTATGATCAAAGTGTTACTTGCCTTGCTGATGATCCGCAAAACCTAGGGATTCGTAGTAACACGCATCGCACTCCGGGTGTTCTATCGCAAACAAACAAAAGCATACATAAGCAATCAAGCAAAGAAACACAGGTAAATCTCAAATAAGAAGATCTTACCAGAAAGTTCAACTTAAGAACTCCGGTTTGCGAAAAGAATCAAATCAAACGGAGCAACGAAACTCAAACGGCGAAAGAAACAAGATCCGTTTACTAATCTGGACTAAGGTCAAATTTTACAGTAGCAAAAGCTTGTTCAAGTTGGTTAAACGGAAAGAGGGTTCTGCAACGAAGATCTAGGCGCTTGAATCGCCTGATTCCAACAAACGAGCGAAAAGATAAACTAAAACGAAAAAAGGATCAAAAATCGCAATTGAAAATAATCACGGAAAATCCGAGAAAAAGAAAACCGACGAATAGGCTAACGAACGAGTGTTCGTTGTCTGTTACTAACGAGTGAACTCCGTTCGTTAAAGAGAATGTACGGACGAACGTCCGCAAAGTAACTAAACCGAGAAAAACTGGTGAATCGATCTAAAAAACAAACTAGGGTTTCTAAAAAAACCGGATCGGTTTTAAAAAAACCGGCGGCGGCAACGGCGCGTTACCTCCGGCGAGGCTCCGGCGGGGCGGGGCTGTGGCAGCATGGCGGCGGGCGGCAGCGGCGGCGCTGCAGCGGCGGCGGCGAGGCGCGACAAGTGCGGCGGCGGCGCTGCGGTGGGCGGGCTGCAGTGGCGGGGTTGGGTGGTGGTGGCTGTGGCTTGAGAATCAGACTGTTGCAGTAGGCCTTTCTGCTCAAAGCGTCAGCAATCACATTAGCCTTGCCTGGAGTATACTCGATACTCAGATTATATTCTTGAATCATTTCGACCCATCGAGTTTGCCTTAGGTTGAGATTAGGCTGAGTGAAGATGTACTTGAGACTCTTGTGATCAGTGAAAATGTCCACTTTTCTTCCCAATAGAAGATGTCTCCAAGTCAAAAGAGCATGCACAATTGCCGCCAACTCGAGATCATGAGTGGGGTAGTTCTTCTCATTAGGCTTCAACTGGCGAGATGTATAAGCAACAACTTTCTTCTCTTGCATTAATACTGCGCCAAGACCTTGGAGAGAGGCATCACAAAAGACCTCGTACGGCTTGGATTCATCAGGCGGAGTCAAAACTGGAGCAGTGATCAACTTCTCTTTCAAAGTGTTGAAAGCAATATCACACTCTGGAGACCAAACATACTTGACGTGCTTCTGAAGAAGATTTGAGAGAGGCTTCGCGATCTTGGAAAAGTTTTCAACGAATCTTCGGCAGTAGCTTGCGAGACCGAGAAAACTTCGGAGTTGCTTCACGTTCTGAGGAGGTTCCCAATTCACAATTGCGGATACCTTCTCGGGATTCACGGAAATGCCCTTGGCAGAGATGATATGACCAAGATAAAGAACCTCATCGAGCCAAAATTCACACTTGGAGAACTTGGCGTAGAACTGATGTTCCCTGAGCTTATCGAGAACCAAACGCAAGTGCTTGGCATGATCTTCCTTGTTCTTCGAGAAAACCAGAATGTCATCGAGATAGACCAAAACGAAGTCATTGGTGTAGGCGTTGAAGATGAAATTCATCATGCGAGAGAACGTCGGAGGAGCGTTGGCGAGGCCAAAAGACATGACAGTGTATTCATATGAACCAAAGCTTGTTCTGAATGCTGTCTTGGGAATATCTTCTTCACAAATGCGAATCTGGTGATAACCCATACGGAGATCAAGCTTGGAGAATACTTGGGCACCTTTGAGTTGTTCGAACAGCTCATTGATGTTGGGATGTGGGTATTTGTTCTTGATGGTCTTCTTGTTCACTGGACGGTAATCAACACAAAGTCGGTCCGTTCCATCCTTCTTCTTCACAAAAAGAACACCACAACCCCACGGAGAAGTACTAGGCCAGATGAGACCCAATCTTTCTTGCTCATCAAGTTGTTTCTTTAGCTCCTTCAACTCTTCAGGTCCGAGCTTGTAAGGACGTTTGCACACAGGTTCCGTGCCAGGCTCAAGTTCAATAACGAATTCCACTGGTCGATGCGGAGGCATTTCTGGGAGCTCTTCTGGAAAGACGTCTTGATATTCGCAAACGACTGGAATTTGAGAGATGGCATCCAATTCACCCTTCTCATTGAGAGAAAACAGACGGATAGTATTATCCCGAGCGGCAAAGATAATTACATCCTCAGACAAATGAGTCAATTGAATCTGCCTGGCAGCACAATCAAGATGTGCCTTGTGCTTAGAAAGCCAATCCATTCCGAGAATAAGATCAATATCCGAGTTACCAAGAACCACCGGAGAAGAGAGAAATTTGTAATCGCCCAATGTGATAGAAACTTCTGGGACAAACGCGCTTGCATTCATGAATTTACCCGGAGAAACCACAGATAACTGTCTAGGCAAATCTTGCAAAGGCAACTCATTCTTAGAAACAAATGGCCTCGAGATGAAACAATGCGATGCACCCGTGTCAAAAAGAACTTTTGCAGCAATATCATTAACAGGAAGGTTACCCATGATCACATCTAACGAATCCTCTGCCTGAGCTGCATTCATCAAATTGACCTTGGCGGACTTGGGGTTATGCTTGACCACAGTTGTACTTGCCGATCTGACAAGAGGAGGAGGAGGAAGACGCCTCTGGTTGAAACACTTGTTGGCATAGTGACCCTTCTGTTGGCACTTGTTGCACGTGACCTCAGAAAGCGGACGGTGATACGGAGCACTCGATCTTGGAGCTTGAGACGAAGTCTTGTTCTGAAAGCCAGGGTTGGGTGGGTGGGAAGAACCACTGCCACCTTTGCTCTTCTGCTGATACGGCTGACGGAACGGAGGAGGAGGAAGCCAAAACTTTTGCTGCTTGGCCACTTGAGTAGAGGAAGAAGGAGTAACATCTCTGACTCGCTTCCTGGAAGCATCACACCTCAACTGAGCAGCCTCTTGTTTCAGTGCCATGTTGTAGAACTCATCGTATCTCAAGGGCTCGAAGAGGACAAGAGCGAGCTGAATATCTTCTCTGAGACCATCCCTGAACTGATATATCATGCTCTTCTCATCAGGCACATCCTGCTTGGCAAAGCGGGCAAGCTTCTGGAACAATTTGTTGTAGTCATAGACAGACAAAGAACCTTGCTTCAGATTGCGGAATTCCTCACGCTTGCTTTCAACCACGCTCTGCGGAATGTGATGAGCTCGGAAATCTCAACGGAAATCATCCCAAGTGATAACACATCCACCTCTGGAATCCTTGTATTGCTGGAGCCATTCTGCAGCTTGATCTTTGAGTTGGAAAGAAGCGAACTTGACAAAGTCCTCAGGCCTGACGTTACTGCACTCGAAATGCTTACACAGATCCACAAGCCAATCGTCAGCATCGGTTGCCTCAACACAATTACTGAAAGTCTTTGGCCCGTTAGCAAGGAACTGGTTGAGTGTAGCAAAGTGACTCTGGTTGCTGCCTTGATTCCCTTGACTGCCTTGATTGCGCTCTTCGAGAATTGCATGATCAGCTGAGTGTTTGCATTGGTTGCGGCCATCACAGCTTGCCATGCCTCTGGAGGAGGTGGAGGCGGTGGCGGATCTTGATTCTGGTTCTGACTGGTGCTCTTAGCGGGAGCCATCCTGAAGAGGTTGACCACCATTAGCACATAGACAGATAAATGAAGCTAAAACCAACGGAATGAAAATTGCAACATATAGTCTTCACATCCGAACAAAATGAACGAATGTATTCCTCTTCAAATGGTCACATATCCATAAATTGAGAAGCCACATAGAATTAAGGTAGAGAAATAAATCAACAAGGTACGGATCAAGAACGAATAATCGGTAAGAAATCCCAATCTCAAACCAATATCCGTGGAAGAAGAACTAGAGCTACTAGAATTCCCACCTATGAAACTCCCGAACTTTTCCGGTTATGCAATCAGGTGTTGGGGATACAGGGGAAGCATAATATCTCACCCAAACTAGCAAATCCTACATCCAGCTGTATCTATCCTTCAACACATAACCAAGAAAACTTCGGAAACCATCTACCTCAACCTTCGAAAAGCATCCGTTATACAAGTTATGGCGATACTCCCGAACTCCCGCCCCAGTACTGGGTGGCGTCGAGGTTATCTCACCAACGAACTGCATAAAAGAGATTTTCGATGTCGGCGAACATATCTCAAGTATTCCAAAATTGCAACGATAAAATTATGATGACAACACCTCAGAGCTCAACTCCCCGGGACACTTCCACTAAACCCCTGACAGGAGGCACCAAGACAGTATTCTCATCATAAGCCATCGGAACAAATCCAAGATACTTGCGTGATCCTAAAAAAAATTTAGTGAAATTTGAGAAGAGAAGAGTCAAAACTCTACGTCAGGATGCCTTACCAGAGCGATGAGGAGACCGGGAAGTAAAAAGAATTCCTAAGCTCTCCGATATATAATTCCTAAAAGACTCAAAACATTTTTCTAGACACAACTCGGCTGCTAAAAACGATCAAGCAATGGGGCTCCTAAGGTCGGGGAAGGCTCTGATTACCAACTTGTAACGCCCTCGATGCGGCTATAGCTCCCACGTGTCGAGGCACGACTTAGAGACATAACCGCATTTAAAGCAATGTCGCAAGTCAGGCAATCATTACAACATCCCATGTAATATGTAATAAAAGGGGGAGATACATAGTTGGCTTACACTCGCCACGTCACATCAGAGTACATAAATAACATCCATCAAACAATCACTCATGGCCCGACTACGGCGCCAAAATAGAAAAGAACCCAACATGCGACAAGGCCCTGAATCGAACCCCAACTAGGCACCACTACTGATCATCGGGAAAGGAAACATAATAACGCTGAGAGTCCTCGTCGAACTCCCACTTGAGCTCGTACTCGGCACCTGGAGCGAAATCACCTGGACCTGCATCTGGAATTATAGTATCTGTGAGCCACAGGGACTCAGCAATCTCGCACCCTTGCGATCAAAACTATTTAAGCTTATAGGAATGGATGAGGCAAATATATGTGGAGCTGCAACAAGCGACTAGCATATGTGGTGGCTATCTTATACGCAAAAGAGAGCGAGAAGAGGAGGCAAAGCACGAGCGAGAATCTAGAAGGACAACCTGCGCAAGCACAACTCCAACACCGTGTCCACTTCCTGGACTCCGCCGAGAAGAGGCCATCACGGTAACACACACAGTTGATTCATTTTAATTAATTAAGGTTTAAGTTATCTACAACCGGACATTAACAAATTCCCATCTGCCCATAACCGCGGGCACGGCTTTCGAAAGTTCAATCCCTGCAGGGGAGTCCCAACTTAGCCCATGACAAGCTCTCACGGTCAACGAAGGAATAGACCTCCACCCGAGACACACCGATCAGACTCGGTAACCCGGTACAACAAGACAATTCGACAGGTTAAAACAAGACCAGCAACACCGCCCGAATGTGCCGACAAATCCCGATAGGAGCTGCACATATCTCTTTCTCAGGGCACACTCAGATGAGCCAGACGTCGGGTAAGCCAGCCCAGAGTTGCCCCTGGTAGCCTCGGACATCGCTCAGTGGGACCAACACTCAGAGGAGCACTGGCCCGGGGGGGGGTTAAAATAAGATGACCCTTGAGTCTGCAGAACCCAAGGGAAAGAAAAGGCTAGGTGGAAAATGGTAAGACCAAGGTTGGGCATTGCTGGAAAAGCTTTAATCAAGGCGAACTATCAAGGGGTTCCCATTATAACCCAACCGCGTAAGGAACGCAAATTCCGGGAACATAACACCGATATGACGGAAACTAGGGCGGCAAGAGTGGAACAAAACACTAGGCGAGAGGCCGCGCCTTCCACCCTTTACCAAGTATATAGATGCATTAAGATAACATGGCAATATAATGATATCCCCAACAAGTAAATAAATGATGTTCCAACAAGGAACGGCCTCCAATCTTCACCTGCAACTAGCAACGCTATAAGAGGGGCTGAGCAAAGCGGTAACATAGCCAATCAACGGTTTGCTAGGACATGGTGGGTTAGAGGTTGACATGGCAGTTAGGAGGCTGACAAGCAAAAGGTAGGCATCGTAGCATTGGCATAGCAAGAGCGAGCAAACTAGCATAGCAAAGATAGTAGTGATTTCGAGGGTATGATCGTCTTGCCTGCACAGTTGTCAGAGTTGACTGGATCCTCACAAGCAAACTCAACGGGCTCCTCGGTAGCGAAATCGTCTCCCGGCTCTACCCAACAAGACAAACAAGCAACAAGGATACAATCAACCACGTGCAAGAACAAGCAATATGATGAAATGATGATATGCTATGTGGGATGCGATGTAGGATGCAAAATGCAAGATATGACAGGAAATGCATGAACCTGGCCTCAACTTGGAATTCCAAGGGTGCCACTGGATAGAGGGGATGAAATCGCGTGAAAACGATATAAAGATCATTGGAATCGGAGTTACGGTTTGGAAATGGCAAGCGTTTTAAGATATGAACCGGTCTGCGATTTACAGCAAGTAGGCATCTAAATGCAATGCAACGAACATGCTACAGCCACCAAACATGACAACAAAAGATATGGCAGGGATGCAAACAAGATTCTTAACAAAAGACTAGCACTGAGCCACGGCCAATTCATCCATTATGAGGTTCAAACAAGCATGGCAAAAACGCAAATGCAAAACAGATTTCAGACTTAGTGAAATTAACACTAGTCTGAAATTTCAGATCACGATGCTCTCTTCGGAGCAGCAAAACAACATGATACATGACCTGAATAAGACAAGTAAGAACATGGCATGGAGCTACTCAACAATCTTAACAAAAGACCCAAAGTGACCTGGGGCCAAAAGGGTTCACAAAATATATTAACGGGCACACGAACATAGCTAAAACACAATCAGTTTTCAAACTTAGTGAAAACTGAGACATGCTGAAATATAACTCACGAAGGCATGTAAACGAGCTCGATGCACTCACCATGGTGCAAGTCACAAAAAGGAAAGCATACATCCATTAAGAATGCACAAAATACAAGCTAGTAATGGCAAGAACAATGGCATAGCATGCACGGATCAACTACAACAACGCCGGCAAAATCGCAAACGAGTTGACGAGCTGCCCAGATTCACCACGAAGCAAAAGTAGAGCTCGATTGACTCAAGCTATGGTGCTCCATAATAGCAAGTAAAGACATTGATGGATAGAGCATAACATGATTAACAAAACTCCTTTACTGATCATCCTCAAAAGAGGTACGGATCACTAGGAAACAAGCTGAACATATGGCATCATGAACTAAAATATCCCAGACTTAGTGAAAACAACTAAGTCCCTGAAAACAGATTTCCCGGGTGCCTCTCTTTGCAAGCTTGCACAAGTCACCACACACATCCTAAAAATGCATGGGTTGCACCTCTGGAAAGAAGACAAAATGCTTAACAAAACATATGAAGGACTCACAGGCATATCATGCACACAATAATCATGGCAAAAATGACAAAAGTCTAAGATGAACTAGCAGATCTGACAATTAACTCACGAAGCCTCCTTCTAACAGCATTTTTGGCACCAAGATGAACTCAAATGAAAATGATGCAATGGAATGAAATGATGTACTCGTCGAGGCGAACATTTTGATATATAATATGCCCAAAACGGAGCTACGGATGCGGAGATATCATCAGTCAAAGATTGCATAAAAAATTAGGATTTGGGAGCGAAAAGTCAACCCTGAAGATTTCAGATCCAGATTTGCACGGGAACCGAGGTCGGCCGGAGAAGCTCGTCGGAGTTCTTCGAGGTCGCCGGAGAAGATGGCCGGGGCGAGGTCGGCCGGAGGAAGAGGGAGGCGAGGCCGGCCCGGGCGTGAGGCGGCGGGCTCCTCCGCGGCAAGGGGCGGCGGGAGGCGTGCCGCGGTGGCGTGGCGGCGCCGGCCAGCGATGGCGGCGCGGTGGCCGACCGGGAGGAAGACGGCGGCGCGGTCGTCCCTGGCGGCGGGGCGATGCGGGCACGGGAGGCGGTGGCTGCGGGCCGGGAGGGCCCGCCCCGGGCTCCACGGGCTGGCGGCGGCGGCGAAGTGGGCCTGAGGCGCGGGCCAACGAGGACGCGCCACGTGGCAGCGGTGGCGGGTGGCGATTTGTCCGGCCGGGTCGGACGTGTCCGGCTCAGCGCGGGGATCTATTAGGGTTTCGGAGGTGGAAGGAGATCCGAAAATGAAGGGGTTCTATTTATAGGCATAAGTGGAGCTAGGAGAGTCCAAATGAGGTGCGGTTTTCGGCCACGCGATCGTGATCGAACGCTCTAGTACATGGAGCAGAGTTTGGTGGGTTTTGGGCCAAATTAGAGGGGTGTTGGGCTGCAACACACACGAGGCCTTTTCGGTCCCTCGGTTAACCGTTGGAGTATCAAACGAAGTCCAAATGATACGAAACTTGACAGGCGGTCTACCGGTAGTAAACCAAGGCCGCTTGGCAAGTCTCGGTCCAATCCGGAAATGTTTAATCCCCACACACGAAAGAAAGCTAGAAATGGCCACCGGAGGAGAACGAAGCGCCGGAGTGCAAAACGGACAACGGGGAAAATGCTCGGATGCATGAGACGAACACGTATGCAAATGCAATGCACATGATGACATGATATGAGATGCATGAAAACGAAAAACAACACACGGAGACAAAGACCCGAACCCGAGAAATAAATATAACTTAACGCCGGGAACGGCAAGAGTTGGAGTACAAATAGGGAAAGTTACATCCGGGGTGTTACAAATAATTAAAACCAAAATCCTCGTTTCAATATTTGATAAAACTCAAATATGAAAACTAGGAAATCCCCAACTCTCTCCGAGGGTCCTTGAGTTGCTTAGGATTTCGAGGATCGCAAAAAGAAATGCAATAAAATATGATATGCATGAATGATCTATGTATAACATTCCAAATTGAAAATTTTGGATGTTACACTTTGCCTATTGGTCCGCCTCGTTCAACGAGCAGGAGAATGGTTCTCTTCGTCCCTCACCCTTGGTACCGATGTTGTTGCCGACATAACGACAGGTTATCCTCTGGCATGCCTTGCTGTCATGTCTGTGTAAGATGTCAGCGCCCTTTCTACTTTCAACCCACATAGTGGGCCCATAACCCATAGTTCCAAAGGATCGAAACTTGACTCTCCTGTACACACCCCTGTTCCCAAGGTTGTTCCTCGCGTGTGGCCTCGTTTGTAATTCTTGAGCCACCTTCCGAGAGATCATGAATTCTGGTATCAGATACAATACTTATTTCCATTGCTTTGAACCCCTTTCACGCCCTGTAACAGACATCGAACGATTGCCTGTCCGCTTGAAACTCCTTATTGCACCTTCTTACTTTGCTCTCAATGTTCTCCTAAGTTTCAACTCGAGAGATACCTTAGGCCAAAATCCCTGAGTGAATTACTGAATATCAGTCCTTGCAGGCCTCTGTTGAAGGAAATATGCCCTAGAGGCAATAATAAAGTTATTATTTATTTCCTTATTTCATGATAAATGTTTATTATTCATGCTAGAATTGTATTAACCGTAAACATAATACATGTGTGAATACATAGACAAACATAGTGTCACTAGTATGCCTCTACTTGACTAGCTCATGAATCATAGATGGTTAAGTTTCCTAACCATAGACATGAGTTGTCATTTGATTAATGGGATCACATCATTAGAGAATGATGTGATTGACTTGACCCATCTCTTAGCTTAGCACGATGATCGTTTAGTTTGTTGCTATTGCTTTCTTCATGACTTATACATGTTCCTATGACTATGAGATTATGCAACTCCCGTTTACCGGAGGAACACTTTGTGTGCCACCAAACGTCACAACGTAACTGGGTTATTACAAAGGTGCTCTACAGGTGTCTCCAAAGGTACTTGTTGGGTTGGCATATTTCAAGATTAGGATTTGTCACTCCGATTGTCGGAGAGGTATCTCTGGGCCCACTCGGTAATGCACATCACTATAAGCCTTGCAAGCATTGCAACTAATGAGTTAGTTGCGGGATGATGTATTATGGAACGAGTAAAGAGACTTGCCGGTAACGAGATTGAACTAGGTATTGAGATACCGACGATCGAATCTCGGGCAAGTAACATACCAATGACAAAGGGAACAACGTATGTTGTTATGCGATTTGACCGATAAAGATCTTCGTAGAATATGTAGGAGCCAATATGAGCATCCAGGTTCCGCTATTGTTTATTGACCGGTGATGTGTCTCGGTCATGTCTACATAGTTCTCGAACCCGTAGGGTCCGCACGCTTAATGTTCGGTGACAATTTGTATTATGAGTTATGTGATTTAATGTACTGAAGGTAGTTCAGAGTCTCAGATGAGATCGGGGACATGACGAGGAGTCTCGGAATGGTCGAGACGTAAAGATCGATATATTGGACGACTATATTCGGACATCGGAAAGGTTCCGAGTGATTCGGGTATTTTTCGGAGTACCGGAGAGTTCGGGAATTCGTATTGGGTCTTAATGGGCCATACGGGAAAGGAGAGAAAGGCCTCAAAAGGTGGCCGCACCCCTCCCCATGGTCTGGTCTGAATTGGACTAAGGAAGGGGGGCGCCCCCTTCCTTCCTTCTCCTTTTCCCTTCCCTTTTTTTGCTATTCCATTGGGAGGAGGAATCCTACTAGGACCAGGGAGTCCTAGTAGGACTCCACACTTCTGGCGCGCCCTAGGGGCCGGCCGGCCTCCCCTCCTCCATCCTTTATATACGGGGGCAGGGGGCACCTCTAGACACAGCAGTTGGTCTGTTGATCTCTCCCAACCGTGTGCGGTGCCCCCCTCCACCATATTCCACCTCGGTCATATTGTAGCGGTGCTTAGGCGAAGCCCTGTGTCGGTAGCAACATCATCACCATCATCACGCCGTCGTGCTGGCGGAACTCTCCCGTGAAACTCTGCTGGATCGGAGTTCGCGGGACGTCATCGAGCTGAACGTGTGCTAAACTTGGAGGTGCCGTACATTCGGTACTTGGATCGGTCGGATCGTGAAGACGTACGACTACATCAACCGCGTTGTGCTAACTCTTCCGCTTTCGGTCTACGAGGGTATGTGGACAACACTCTCCCCTCTCGTTGCTATGCATCACCATGATCCTGCGTGTGCGTAGGAATTTTTTTGAAATTACTACGCTCCCCAACAGTGGCATCCGAGCCAGGTTATTGCGTGGATGTTATATGCACGAGTAGAACACAAGTGAGTTGTGGGCGATACAAGTCATACTGCTTACCAGCGTGTCATACTTTGGTTCGGCGGTATTGTTGGATGAAGCGGTCCGGACCGACATTACACGTACGCTTACGCGAGACTGGTTCTACTGACGTGCTTTGCACACAGGTGGCTGGCGGGTGTCAGTTTCTCCAACTTTAGTTGAACCGAGTGTGGCTACGCCCGGTCCTTGAGAAGGTTAAAACAGCACTAACTTGACGAACTATCGCTGTGGTTTTGATGCGTAGGTAAGAACGGTTCTTGCTCAGCCCGTAGCAGCCATGTAAAACTTGCAACAACAAAGTAGAGGACGTCTAACTTGTTTTTGCAGGGCATGTTGTGATGTGATATGGTCAAGACATGATGCTATATTTATTGTATGAGATGACCGTGTTTTGTAATGGAGTTATCAGCAACTGGTAGGAGCCATATGGTTGTCGCTTTATTGTATGCAATGCAATCGCCCTGTAATTGCTTTACTTTATCTCTAAGCGGTAGTGAAAGTGCGTTATATCGACTAGAGGGGGGTGAATAGGCGATTTTTATGAAAGTCTTCAAAACGTGGAAGTTATGAAGACAAACGATAGAAATAAACCTATTACCATGCAGCAGAAGGTAGACTACACTAGGCAAGCCATAGTCAAGTGTTCAATGAAGTGAAAGCACAATGACTTAATAGCAGCAATGTAGTAAGGATCAGGTAGGAAGATAGTATGAAGCCATACAGAGCATGCAGTCACTCAGTGAAGACAAAAGATAGTGCAAACATACAATGACTTCACAAGGAGCAACAGTAAGTAAAGGGAAGGGAAGATGAAACCAGTGACTCGTTGAAGACAATGATTTGTTGGACCAGTTCCAGTTGCTGTGACAACTGTACGTCTGGTTGGGGCGGCTAGGTATTTAAACCTTAGGACCCACAGTCCCGGACACCCAGTCCTGAACATGCAGCTCAGGACACCCAGTCCTCACCATATTCCCCTTGAGCTAGGGTCACACAGACCTCGATCAATCACTCTGGTAATTCTTCAAGGTAGACTCCCAAACCTTCACAGACTTCGTTCACCGGCAATCCACAATGTCTCTTGGATGCTCAGAACGCGACGCCTAACCGGCTGGAGGATGCACAGTCCTCAAGTGTAATAAGTCTTCAGATCACACAGACAAGAAGACTTAAGTGATGCCCAATTCTCTCTGGCTCTGGGTGGTTAGGGCTTTATCCTCGCAAGGAATTCTCTCTCAAAGGCTTTGAGGTGGGTTGCTCTCAAACGACAAAAGCCGTACTCTCAATCTGAGCAGCCAACCGTTTATGGTTGTGGGGGGTGGGCTATTTATAGCCACTTGGCAACCCAACCTGATTTATCCGAAATGACCCTGGGTCACTAAGGAACTGACACGTGTTCCAATGGTCAGATTTCAAACTCACACGGCAACTTTACTTGGGCTACAAGCAAAGCTGACTTGTCCGACTCTGGACAAGATTCGCTCTCATAGTCTTCACTCGAAGACATAGGTTTTTGGTTAGGCATCACTTCAGTCAGTCTGACTGGTTCTCTTGGACCCCACTTAATAGTACGGTGGTTCCTATGACTCAACACAAAAGAAAAAGAACTACGAAAGATCTAAGTCTTCGAGCTCCATAGGCTTCATGTGGTGTCTTCTCTTGTCATAGTCTTCAATGTGAATATCTTCATATACCACCTTTGACTTCAATGTCTTCATACGTTTTTAGGGGTCATCTCTGGTTGGAAAACCGAATCAATGAGGGACTTCTACCTGTGTTATCCTGCAATTCTCACAAACACATTAGTCCCTCAACTAGGTTTGTCGTCAATACTCCAAAACCAACTAGGGGTGGCACTAGATGCACTTACAATCTCCCCCTTTTTGGTGATTGATGACAAACTAGTTGAAGTTTTCAACGGGGAATATAATCTGTGAAATTGTAATGGATAAGGAATTGTCTTCATAAGTTGCAAGGGCTCCCCCTGAAGATGTGCATATAGGTAATTTTCTTTTGGAATGCAAATGCACATGGCAGGTTGTACTTGTGGAGATCCACTTCAACTTATGATGACAATCCACTATGCATGTGAAAGTATATGAAGATAATGACATGCATAATGGAAAATGGACGTCTGCAGAATGATCTAAGTGCGGAATTTATCGTCGCACATGCGGAATTTATCATCGCAAAACAAAGTGGCAGATAAGTAGCAGACGACCATCGAGTTTAAGTGTTACAACTCAAAGAACCAAATGTAGCAAAATGAGAGTTGTAAGCACGAAGCAAAATATAAAGCACCCGCCCATATGGACCCGCTTGAAGACTATCAACCTCAGATGCTTCTCCCCCTTTTGTCAGTAAGGACCAAAAAGGTTTGAAGACATAGAGCATCTACTTGTTCCCATGCGGAGTAGGTGAAGTAGCAGGGTCGTTGGTGGTGTTTGGCGGTGCTAAAGAGCTTGGAGCAGAGTTGACGCGTGCTTAAGGAGGTGGTGGTGAAGTAGCATCATCTTCATCCTCGATAACTCTGGCAGTCACTGTTGCAGCAGATGAAGAGAACTCAGAGTCTTCAAGGGGTGGAGTTCCTAGCAGCACAGCTCTTCGAGGAGGTGTGGAGTCAAACTTGAATCGCTCAGTGAAGCCATCCTCTTGGAGATCATCTTCAGAACACATCATCGTTAGCCCTTTCCATGTACGGCGACAGGTTTCATGGGCAACGAAAGCATTCTTGGTGGCAAGATTGCGAATGCGATTAACTTCCACCAAGAGGCTTTTCATCTGACGCTTCAGCCTGTCATGATGCCTATCCTGTTTCTGATGAAGAGCCACAAGAAGCTCTCGGTCATTGAGAACCCGAGTGCACTTCTTGGGTCTTGGAGCAGTTGTACTATCAGTGGCTTCAGTATACGCAGGGTGTGGTGCACGTGTAGTGCCAGCCAAAGGATACACCCGAGTGACTGCTTCAACTCCTTCAATGTTCTGTGAGAAACTCTGATGCTCTGCATTCTGAAAACTTAGAGGTTCCTTTGCAGGCTCAGGATAGATGGCTTCAGTAGAGATATCCACATCAGGCAGAAAAATCCTATGATTGCGAGCAGATGGCTGATATGAGATATCGGAGTGAAGTTTAATTAGCCGCATTGCCCATGGGGCGTAGAACTTCAAGCCAAACAGATCAGAGCCCGAGGCAGCAAGTTGGCGGATGAATAAGTCCTGTGCATTGAAGCATTTTCCATGAAGAATATAGAAGACCAAAGTCTTCATTGCACCCTCAAGCTTGGCATTTGGAGAGTGCCCTTTGATGGGCCAGAGAGTTCGCCTGATGATGTGATAGATGGTTCGTGGCAGATACTCAAGGTCTTCAACGAAGAACTCTGTTGGATAAGCAGCATCTTGGGGCAATGGCTTCATCATGCTGAGCATCTGACTCATATCAGGTTCTGGCCTCTTAAAGATGCTCTCAATAGCTTCACTATGCAGCTGACAGCCATGCTCGTAGAGATCGCCAGGAGTGGGCAAACCAGTGAGCTCAATGATGTCAAATGCATTGGCTTCGTGATGAACATTTCCGGTCATCCACTCTAGGACCCAAGTCTTCGGATCTCTGCTGTACCCGCGGATGTGAAGTGTGGCATAGAATTGGAGCAGCAGCTCTTCATTCCAATGCTCTTGGTCAGTAACGAACGGCAGCAGTCCAACTTCCTTGAAGCAATCCAAAGCTTCTTCCAGACAAGGCAGACCAGCTATGGCTTCAATGTCAAGGCGCTTGTGTGGGAAGATGCGACCTTGGTTGTAAAGAATGCATGAGTAATAGCTTCGCTGAGGATAGCTCCAGAACCGATTAGATGATATCCTTTCCCTTGAATAGGGGTTCCTGGAGCTATCGAAGAATGTGTTGTCTGCCCTGAAGCCATTGATATTGAAGGAGCCAGGTGCTGATGCAGGACCAAGGAACCTTGGCAATCTTGGGACTGGCTTCTATACCTGAGGCCTGTGCTCAACATGATAGTCAAACTGTGGACCGGCAGCAGACTCAGGAACAAAAGTGACGGGATCAGTGGTTTCGTTGTCTTCTTTTTTCGTTGGGGAGGGCTCCACATTAGCTTTATTGGTGGTTGTGGCAGCCGCAAGATTTTCAAGCACGTTCTCCTTGAGAACTGCTTCTTGGTGGGACAGTGGAGTGGCAACTTGTGGGAATTCATCTTCCGCGGCTGATGCAGCCGGATTGTCTTCAGCAGAGACTTGAGGCCTTGGACCTTTGCGAAGCCTGCGCAATGCGGGCGACGCCTGTGGAGTTGGAGTGGGTTGGGCCTCATAGTCTTCTTCCTCTTGTGGGCGATCTGCCCATGAAGCATCCTGTGCAATTGGCGTCAGTGGACGACCAATGCTGATGATTTCGCTGTTCTGAGGAAGGACTGCACCATCTTCTACATTGTCATTTTGACCAATGTCTTCAGCAGCGATGGCATCAGCTGCTGGAAAGTCTTCAGCTTCATGAGCCTCTGTGGAAGCAGGCTCATGGATAGTCAGTTGGCGTTCATGGCGTTCAGCTTCAGGATAGACCATAGAAATGGGTTCAACTATTAAGGGCTCTGTGGGAGCTGCCCGATCTTTCTTGGTCTTCCTCTTCTTCTTGGAGGGGGCAGTTGGAGAGGCTTCAGAATGTTTCCTCTTCCTGGCTTCAGCCTCAGCAGTCCTTGTCTTCTTGAGCTCTGAAGCTGTTGACCGGCTTTTTGGCTTCGAGCCAGTCATTTTAGTTGTGAAGACAATAGGAACTGCTTCCTGCCTTGGTGCATCAGGTTCAGCCGTAGCAGGCTTCTTCTTCTTCTTTGCGGCCATCCTGGGGTCGATGCCAGGACGCCCAAGGGCCTTGCGCTTCTCAGCCTCATTGTAGGCTTGCACACATATGTCAGCCAGAGTCTTCATGCGCTCACGCGAACCCTGAGCTTCTGCATGTTTCTTTATAAAGGCTTCCTTGAGCTCATGCATCATACTCATGAAGTTCTTCACTTCCTGCACGCTGAGTTTGGCCATATGCTTCTTGAACTAAGCCTTTTCATAGTAAATCTTTTGCTTCAGTTCAACAATGCGCTGGGCAATAGCGAGTTCTGAAGCAATGGCGCCTTGGAAGGCGACACTGAGGCCAATTGGTAGCTGCAGATTTTCAAAGCTGATGTTTGGCGTGTCAAACCACTCGTCAATGAAGTTGTGGATGATGGTCACATCAAAGAGAGGCAGATCATTGAAGATTTCTGCTTCTTCTTTGCTCTTGATGAGTTGCTCAAGAGCGTCATCTGCTAGATCTTCATCACTTGACAGATCAATGTCGTCATTGTGCAGAATGGCAGCAGCAGTTAGCTCTTGTCCGGTGTGAGGCAGAATCATGACTTTCTGGGGCTTGGAGATGCGAGATAAGTCTTCGGACTGCACACGGTCTTCAGGAGGTGCAGTTGCCAGTGGCTTCGCCCTTGAGATTTTTGGTGAGGGGGCATGCTTTGAAGCTTTAGGCTTCTTCATCTTCTTTGTCTTCGGCGCTGCAGGAGCTTCTTCTGATTCAGCGTCAGCTGCAGACTCATTCACTCCAGTCCCTTGAACTAAGATGCGGGTGATGAGGCCTTCAAGGTTGTAGAAAGGACCGATGACATTGGGTTCTGCATCTCGTGTGCCATCTGCCCTTGGTGCTGAGGGACCAGGGTTGAAGTCTAACCCCAAAGTCTTCTTGTTCTGCTTCGCTGAGTTCTGGGCAAACTGGAAGTTGCGCTTGAACAGATTGTCGTCACGACACCATAGTAGTGACGATGGGTGTGCATCAGCTGGCTGTGGCCCACGGACCATGCAGGGATAGAAGCCTTGAGCAATGGCTTCATCTCTGGACCTGGGTAGAAGATTCTTGTATTGGATGTGTCCCCATGGTCTCTTGATGGCATTTTTCTCAGCATATTCTTGGGTTACAAATCAGTATTTGAACCATTGTTCTGCCCAATATCTTCGAATCCATTGGATTCGGGTCTTGCGCTGATTGTAATCCTCTTCAGGATCTGTCTTGTACAGTTCTGAGAGTTCATCTGGCAGATCTCTGGATGTTTCTCCATGACGCTTTCTGCCACCCTTCCTTGCTGCTTTCTCTGAAGCCATAAACTTTAACTTGAAAGGCTTCAACACGTTCAAAGGCTTCAAAGGTTTTCGCTTGCCAGACCAACAGGAACTGGCTTCGGGAGAATTAATGTGATGCTGTAAGAATTCTGCAAATGAATGCAGACTATGAGAACCAAAGGATTCTCCCACGGACATGTACCTGTGACAGCATTAAGGTGTGAGGGAAGGGGAAGAGGTCATATGCATTCTCAGAAGATTTTGAAGATAAATCAGTTTAGAAGACATTGACCTCATTTTGCGAAGACATTCACTCATAGATAAGGAGTTGGTTCTAGATTTGTACTAATCCACAGATCAGTACAAGTGAGGAATCTAACTACTTTGTGAAGCATAAGTGAATATACTAGGCATGTTATGAGATGCAGTATGAGAGAGATCTAACTTATGTGAATAGAAACTGCTTGTGGTAGAAAGTGACAAATCCATAGGATCAACTGTGCTGTAAAAAGGAAGTTTTATTTACCACACTAAGAACTGCTAGACGAAGTGGAAGATGAGGCCGAGCAGTTCGATCTTCCGTGCCCTAACTTGGCGACGGAGGACACCTACGGTGACGGCGGAGAGGATGATGTCCGCGGTCGGCCTGAAGACGGCGTCGGAGAGGTTGCGGCAGCGAAGCGCTTCGTCGCCGGCATCGTCGAGGGCTAGTGGTGGCGCTAGGGTTCGTGCGAGAGTGGAAGAAGAGATAATGACCGCTGTGAAGTGTGTATTTATAGGTACATGGGCGGCACTGCGCTATTACACAGGTGCCCCTGGCGATTCGCATCTGAGGAACACGTGGCCATTATGCGGAATTTTGGGGTTTGTTCCACGTCCCACGCACGCCTTGATTGTCGGATGGTCGTTCCTACTTCATGTGGAGGAATGAGCATTGAAAACGGACTTAATGGTTGTCTCTGTATCTTCTGCTGACAAGGACGCAGAGAAGACATTCGACAGTTTCAATAGAATGCATATGATTTGGAGAGATAGAATTTGAGATAGAAAGCATAGAGAGGTTAGGGTCCGATCACATTCACTTAGTTCAAAAGATTCAACAATGAAGACATAGCTATAAGTGAATGCTGTAGAGGATAGAACACTAATATATATATAATCAACATAGTGAAGATAATCATGAAGATATGTTGAGATCGAAGCCAAACCAAATGTGAAGACATTGCAAGGTAACGTCATGAGTGAAACACTTCAAAATAGAACATTTGGTGGTGGCGTTACCCACCGTATAGGAAGTATTATACCCAGACACGGCGCACAATTATCATGGCGCTCCGAAGTCAAATTCCACATTAATGTATTCACACTTAAAATGTATGTCTTCATTGATTGAAGATATACTTTACTTCGTGTGTTTCACATCTAAGTCATCAATATGCATAAGGGTTAGGATGTGTGCCTGATCACAGGACATTTGAGGATTCCAGGATATTTAGCTCACACCGTAACTTGCAAAATCTCTTCTCATCCAAGGGCTTGGTGAAGATATCTACTAATTGCTCTTCAGTGTTGACGTGTATGATATCAATATCTTCCTTCACAACATGATCTCTGAGAAAGTGATGACGAATTTCAATGTGCTTTGTCTTCGAGTGTTGAACTGGGTTGTTGGCGATCTTGATGGCGCTTTCGTTGTCGTAGTAAAGTGGCACTTGCTTCAGATGAATGCCATAGTCCTTGAGTGTTTGCTTCATCCACAGAAGCTGAGCGCAGCAAGATCCAGCAGCAATGTATTCAGATTCAGCAATGGAGAGACATACACAGTTCTGCTTCTTTGAAGACCAACATACAAGTGATCGTCCCAGAAAGTGACATGTGCCTGATGTAGACTTGCGATCAACTTTGTCACCAGCATAATCAGCATCCGAGAATCCAACCAGATCAAACTCTGAGCCCTTTGGATACCATAATCCTAGAGTTGGGGTGTGAGCCAAATATCGAAGAATTCGCTTCACAGCTAAGTGATGCGACTCCTTTTGTGCCGCTTGAAATCGAGCACACATGCAAACACTAAGCATAATATCTGGCCTAGATGCACATAGATAAAGTAAAGAACCAATCATGGAGCGGTATACCTTTTGATCGAACTCTTTACCATTGTCGTCGGGACCCAAATGATGTTTGGTTGGCATTGGTGTTGTGAAGCCTTTGCAGTCTTGCATACTGAACTTCTTCAGGCAATCTTTGAGATACTTCTCTTTAGATATGAAGATGCCGTTGCGTTGTTGTCGTATTTGAAGACCGAGGAAGAACTTCAGCTCTCCCATCATGGACATTTGATATTGCTCTTGCATCATATATCCAAACTCTTCACTGTACTTCAGGCCCGAGGGGCTTGTTTGAGGCCATACAGTGCCTTGTTGAGCTTGTATACCATGTCAGGATGTTTTGGATCTTCAAAGCCAGGCGGTTGTGCAACATACACTTCTTCTTCAACCTTTCCATTGAGAAAAGCACTCTTCACATCCATTTGATATAGAAGTATGTTGTGATGATTTGCATAGGCCAGCAGTATGCGTATGGCTTCAAGTCTAGCCACAGGAGCAAATGTTTCATCGAAGTCAATGCCTTCCACTTGAGTATATCCTTGAGCAACGAGACGAGCTTTGTTTCTGACAACTTGACCATGCTCATCTTGCTTGTTGCGGTATATCCATTTGGTGCCTATTATATTGTGCTTCCGTGGATCAGGACGCTTAACTAGTTCCCATACATTATTCAGCTCAAACTGTTGAAGCTCTTCTTGCATAGCTTGAATCCATTCAGGTTCCATGAAGGCTTCTTCAACTTTCTTGGGTTCTGTTATTGAGATGAATGCGAAGTGCCCACAGAAATTTGCTAGCTGACTTGCCCTTGAACGAGTGAGTGGACCGGGCGCATTGATGCTATCAATTATTCTTTCAATCTGCACTTCATTGGCAACACGAGGATGTACAAGGCGAAGACTTTGCTCTTGCTGATCATTGTCGTTGTTAGAAGGAATGTCTTCAGGCTGAGCATTGTCTTCATGTTGATCAAGTGCTGAGATGATAAGTTCTTCTTCAGGATGAGCTTCAGAAGGTATAATTTCTCCAGTTCCCATTAGCTTGATTGATTCACTGGATGGAACTTCATCTAGCACATTTGGCAGTTGCTCTCTTTGTGAACCATTGGTCTCATCGAACCGCACATCCACTATTTCAACCAATTTGTAATGAAAGAGATTGAAGACTCTGTAGGAGTGCGAATCCTTTCCATATCCAAGCATAAAACCCTCATGTGCTTTTGGTGCAAACTTTGAGGTGTGATGTGGGTCCTTGATCCAGCACCTTGCGCCAAATACTCTGAAGTAACTGACATTTGGCTTCTTGCCAGTAAGGAGCTCATAAGATGTCTTGTTCAGAAGCTTGTGAAGATAAACACGATTGATTGTATGGCATGCAGTATCAATGGCTTCAGGCCAGAATTTTCTTGGGGTCTTGTATTCATCTAGCATCGTTCTGGCCATCTCAATGAGTGTTCTGTTCTTGCGTTCGACGACGCCATTCTGCTGTGGCGTGTACGGGGCCGAGAATTCATGTGTGATGCCCAAGGTATCAAGATATGTATCAAGGCCAGTGTTCTTGAATTCAGTGCCATTGTCACTTCTGATGTGCTTTATCTTGGCGCCATAATTGTTCATAGCTCGATTGGCGAAGCGTCTGAAGACATCCTGCACTTCAGTCTTGTAAAGGATTATGTGCACCCAAGTGTATCTAGAGTAATCATCAACAATAACGAAGCCATAGAGGCATGCAGTAGTAGTAAGAGTTGAGTAATGAGTGGGACCGAAAAGATCCATGTGAAGCAGTTCGAAGGGTCGAGTAGTGGTCATGATTGTCTTCGAAGGATGTTTGGCCCTCGTCATCTTCCCTGCTTCACAGGCACCGCATAAGTGGTCTTTCTTGAACTTGATGCCCTCGATGCCTATGACATGCTTCTTCTTCGCAAGGGTGTGGAGGTTCCTCATGCCAGCATGCCCAAGCCTCCGATGCCAGAGCCAGCATTCTGAAGCTTTTGCTAGAAGACATACGGCAAGATGTAGTCCTGCTGAGAAATCTACTACGTACAGATCATCTTTTCGATACCCTTCAAACACTAGAGACTTGTCAGATTCCATTAGTACAAGGCAACGATATTTTCCAAATATTACGATCATGTTCAAATCGCAAAGCATTGAGACAGACATTAAGTTGAAGCCAAGGGATTCAACAAACATGACTTTGTCCATGTGTTGATCCCTTGAGATTGCAACTCTACCTAGACCCAATACCTTACTTTTACCAGTGTCAGCAAATGTGATGTTGCTCTTGTCGGATGGACGTAAGGTTGAGTCCATAAGAAGACTTCTTTTGCCAGTCATGTGATTTGTACACCCACTATCAATAATCCATTCTGAAGACGCCGGTGTCGTACCCTACAGTGCAGTTAGGGGGATAGGCTTCACCAAGAGCATTGTGAAGCAAAAACATTTGACGAACCAATGGGTTATGAAATCTTAGATCCAGATTAGGACTGATAGGGAGAGTAGCAAGCGATTCAGGAATGAAGTACATAGTAAGACCATTCAGGCATTTGATCTTGCGCCCTACAAGATGTTTAAGGTCCCCAGCAATGGCGTCAGACGATTTTGGTTTTCTGCTGGAGACCTTTCCCTGCAAAAGAGAGTTAAGCTTTCTTAGCCACCCACATCTTCAAGGGTGGCTGAGAAGCAATAAGTCTAAGTGCAGCATCTGAGAATTTTGGCTTTGGAGCCCTAGCAAACAGTCTTGCAGGCGGACAATAGTACTCATAAGAATAAGCAGAATAGTTCTTGGTCTTATGAACATGGAGGTTTGATGAACCGCTCTCATATTCATATGCCTGAGTATGGTTTCCCTGCAAAACATTTGCGTTAGTGCGACTTAGATGAGTCCTCTGTCTGTATGAAGCCTTTGGACCGTATGAAGCCTTTGGTCTGAGGTTTGTCTTCTTCACGTGAGGTTTCATGATGACATTCACAGGAAGATTCTCCAGACACCTTTTCGGAACCCAGATCTTCTTCATAGGCGGTCCATTCCTGCAGTTAGTACCAATGTACCTGGCAAACACTTCACCATTCTGATTCTTAAACAGTATATAGTTTGCATCAAAGGATTCATCAATGATAATGGGGTTAGCAGAGGTGAAGCCAGATAGATTGGATGGGTCTGCTGAAGGTTCCTTTGCAGCAACCCACATGGTTTTGGGGTACTGTTCAAGTTTCCAGTAAGAGCCATCAGCATTCATTTTCCTTACGAACCCAACACCCTCTTTCCTTGGGTTTCGGTTCAGAATCTGCTTTTTGAGGACATCACATAGTGTCTGATGCCCTTTAAGACTTTTGTACATCCCTGTTTCAAGCAATGTCTTCAACCTAGCATTCTCATCAGCAATAGCAGTGGTATCCTCAGCAGAGGGGTTAGTTACCACATCAACAGTTGAAGATATTGCAACAGTAGTAGCAGTAGAACATTCAGCAACAGAAGTAGCATTATCACGCTCAATGCATTTAAGACATGGTGGTTCAAATCCTTACTGAGCGGGACTGATCTGTTTGGAGTGAAGTGACTCGTTTTCCTTTTGAAGATCTTCATGAACCGCTCTCAATTTCTCAAGATCTTGCTTCCTTTGAAGATAATCATAGGAAAGCTTTTCATGAGTTGTTGACAGAGTTTCATGACGACTTTGAAGTTCCTGATACTTAACGTGAAGATTTTTTATGTCTTCAATTAAGGATTCAGATCGAGTCATTTCAGCACCTAACAGATCATCGCTTCTGTCTAACAGTTTTTGAATATGTTCCATAGCTTTCTGCTGTTCAGTTGCAATTTTAGCAAGTGTTTTGTAGCTGGGTTTTGAATCACAATCAGAGTCATCGTCACTAGATGTTTGATAGTGAGTAGTGCATGTGTTTACCTTGGCACCGCGAGCCATGAAGCAGTAGGTAGAAGCGGAGTAGTCCTTGTCATTTGCATCGGTGTCGGTGACGAGGTCATTGTCTTCGGTATTGAAGATGGACTTAGCAACGTATGCTGTAACCAGACTTTGCGACGCCTGAATCGGACTCCTCCTTAGACTCCACCTCCGCCTCCTCAGAAGCGGACTCCTCCTCCGAGTCCATTTCCTTTCCAACAAACGCACGTGCCTTGCCAGATGAGCTCTTCTTGTGTGATGAAGACTTTGAGGAAGACTTGGACGAAGACTTTGAGTATTTCTTCTTCTTCTTGTCGTCAGAGTCATATTCCTTGCTCTTCTTCTTCTTCTTTTTATTCTCATTGTCCCACTATGGACACTCAGAGATGAAGTGGCCAGGTTTCTTGCACTTGTGACATGTTTTCTTCTTGTAGTCGTGAGCAGAAGCTTCATCATTCTTTGAGCTTGATCGGGAAGACTTTCTGAAGCCTTTCTTCTTGGTGAATTTTTGGAACTTCTTCACAAGCATAGCAAGTTCTCTTCCAATGTCTTCAGGATCATCAGAACTGCTGTCAGATTCTTCTTCAGATGAGGAGACAGCTTTTGCCTTCAAGGCACGAGTTCGCCCATAGTTTGGACCGTAGATATCTCTTTTTTCAGAAAGCTGAAACTCATGTGTGTTGAGCCTCTCAAGTATGTCAGATGGATCGAGTGTCTTGAAATCAGGACGTTCTTGAATCATCAGGGCTAGGATGTCAAACGAACTATCAAGTGATCTCAGTAGTGTCTTGACGACTTCATGTTTGCTGATCTCAGTAGCGCCGAGGGCTTGAAGCTCATTTGTGATGTCAGTGAGTCGGTCAAAAGTGTGCTAGACATTCTCATTGTCATTTCGCTTGAAGCGGTTGAAGAGGTTGCGAAGGACACTGATTCTCTGATCTCTCTGGGTTGAGATGCCTTCATTGACCTTGGAGAGCCAGTCCCAGACCAGCTTAGATGTCTTCAAAGCACTCACACGGCCATATTGTCCTTTGGTCAGGTGACCACAGATGATATTCTTGGCAGTAGAGTCCAGTTGAACAAATTTCTTGACGTCAGCAGCAGTGACACCTTCTCCAGCCTTGGGAACGCCGTTTTTGACGACATACTGCTTACCAGCGTGTCATACTTTGGTTCGGTGGTATTGTTGGATGAAGCGGTCCGGACCGACATTACACGTACGCTTACGCGAGACTGGTTCTACTGACGTGCTTTGCACACAGGTGGCTGGCGGGTGTCAGTTTCTCCAAATTTAGTTGAACCGAGTGTGGCTACGCCCGGTCCTTGAGAAGGTTAAAACTGCACTAACTTGACGAACTATCGCTGTGGTTCTGATGCGTAGGTAAGAACGGTTCTTGCTCAGCCCGTAGCAGCCACGTAAAACTTGCAACAACAAAGTAGAGGACGTCTAACTTGTTTTTGCAGGGCATGTCGTGATGTGATATGGTTAAGACATGATGCTATATTTATTGTATGAGATGACCGTGTTTTGTAATGGAGTTATCGGCAACTGGCAGGAGCCATATGGTTGTCGTTTTATTGTATGCAATGCAATCGCCCTGTAATTGCTTTACTTTATCTCTAAGCGGTAGTGAAAGTGCGTTATATCGACTAGAGGGGGGTGAATAGGCGGTTTTTATGAAAGTCTTCAAAATGTGGAAGTTATGAAGACAAACGATAGAAATAAACCTATTACCATGCAGCGGAAGGTAGAATACACTAGGCAAGCCATAGTCAAGTGTTCAATGAAGTGAAAGCACAATGACTTAATAGCAGCAATGTAGTAAGGATCGGGTAGGAAGATATTATGAAGCCATACAGAGCATGCAGTCACCCAGTGAAGACAAAAGATAGTGCAAACATACAATGACTTCACAAGGAGCAACAGTAAGTAAAGGGAAGGGAAGATGAAACCAGTGACTCGTTGAAGACAATGATTTGTTGGACCAGTTCCAGTTGTTGTGACAACTGTACGTCTGGTTGGGGCGGCTAGGTATTTAAACCTTAGGACAGACAGTCCCGGACACCTAGTCCTGAACACGCAGCTTAGGACACCCAGTCCTCACCGTATTCCCCTTGAGCTAGGGTCACACAGACCTCACCCAATCACTCTGGTAAGTCTTCAAGGTAGACTCCCAAACCTTCACAGACTTCGTTCACCGGCAATCCACAATGTCTCTTGGATGCTCAGAACACGACGCCTAACCGGCTGGAGGATGCACAGTCCTCAAGTGTAATAAGTCTTCAGATCACACAGACAAGAAGACTTAAGTGATGCCCAATTCTCTCTGGCTCTGGGTGGTTAGGGCTTTATCCTCGCAAGGAATTCTATCTCAAAGGCTTCGAGGTGGGTTGCTCTCAAACGACAAAAGCCGTACTCTCAATCTGAGCAGCCAACCGTTTATGGTTGTGGGGGGTGGGCTATTTATAGCCACTTGGCAACCCGACCTGATTTGTCTGAAATGACCCTGGGTCACTAAGGAACTGACACGTGTTCCAACGGTCAGATTTCAAACTCACACGGCAACTTTACTTGGGCTACAAGCAAAGCTGACTTGTCCGACTCTGGACAAGATTCGCTCTCATAGTCTTCACTCGAAGACATAGGTTTTTGGTTAGGCATCACTTCAGTCAGTCTGACTGGTTCTCTTGGACCCCACTTAACAGTACGGTGGTTCCTATGACTCAACACAAAATAAAAAGAACTACGAAAGATCTAAGTCTTCGAGCTCCATAGGCTTCATGTGGTGTCTTCTCTTGTCATAGTCTTCAATGTGAATATCTTCATATACCACCTTTGACTTCAATGTCTTCATACATTTTTAGGGGTCATCTCTGGTTGGAAAACCGAATCAATGAGGGACTTCTACCTGTGTTATCCTGCAATTCTCACAAACACATTAGTCCCTCAACTAGGTTTGTCGTCAATACTCCAAAACCAACTAGGGGTGGCACTAGATGCACTTACAGGTAGCGAAAGTCGTAGAAGAAATAGTTGGCGAAACGACAATGATGCTATGATGGAGATCAAGGTGTCGCGCCGGTAATGATGGTAATCATGACGGTGCTTCGGAGATGGAGATAACAAGCACAAGATGATGATGGCCATATCATATCACTTATATTGATTGCATGTGATGTTTATCCTTTATGAATCTTATTTTGCTTTGTTTGATGGTAGCATTATAAGATGATCTCTCACTAAATTTCAAGATAAAAGTGTTCTCCCTGAGTATGCACCATTGCCAAAGTTCGTCGTGCTGAGACACCACGTGATGATCAGGTGTGATAAGCTCTACGTTCATCTACAACGGGTGCAAGCCAGTTTTGCACATGCAGAATACTCGGGTTAAACTTGACGAGCCTAGCATATGCAGATATAGCCTCGGAACACTGGAGACCGAAAGGTCGAGCATGAATCATATAGTAGATATGATCAACATAGTGATGTTCACCATTGAAAACTACTCCATCTCACGTGATGATCGGGCAAGGTTTAGTAGATTTGGATCACGTGATCACTTAGATGATTAGAGGGATGTCTATCTAAGTGGGAGTTCTTAAGTAATATGATTAATTGAACTTTAAATTTATCATGAACTTAGTCCTGGTAGTATTTTCATATCTATGTTGTAGATCAATAGCTTGCGTTGTTGCTCCCCATTTATTTTTTGATATGTTCCTAGAGAAAATAAATTTTAAAGATGTTAGTAGCATTGATGCGGATTGGATCCATGATCTGAGGATTATCCTCATTGCTGCACAGAATAATTATGTCCTTGATGCACCGCTAGGTGACAGACCTATTGCAGGAGCAGATGCACACGTTATGAATGTTTGACAAAGCTCGGTGTGATCACTACTTAATAGTTTAGTGCACCATGCTTTACGGCTTAGAACCGGGACTTCAAAAATGTTTTGAACGCCACGGAACATATAAGATGTTCTAAGAGTTGAAATTGGTATTTCATACTCATGCCCATATCAAGAGGTATGAGACCTCTGACAGTACTTTGCCTACAAGATGGAGAAGAATAGCTCAGCTAAGTGAGCATGTGCTCAGAATGTCTGAGTACTACAATCACTTGAATCAAGTGGGAGTTAATCTTCCAGATAAGATAGTGATTGACAGAGTTCTCTAGTCACTATCACCAAGTTGCTAGAACTTCATGATGAACTATAATATGCCAGGGATAACGGAAATGATTCCCAAGCTCTTCGTGATGCTGAAATCGACGAAGGTAGAAATCAAGAAAAGCATCAAGTGTTGATGGTTAACAAGACCACTAGTTTCAAGAAAAGGGCAAAGGGAAGAAGGGGGACTTCAAGAAGAACGGCAAGCAAGTTGTTGCTCAAGTGAAGAAGCCCAAATCTGGACCTAAGCCTGAGACTAAGTGCTTTTACTTCAAAGGTACTAGTCACTGGAAGCGGAACTTCCCCAAGTATTTGGCGGATAAGAAGGATGGAAAAGTGAACAAAAGTACATATTTGATATACATGTTATTGATGTGTACTTTACCAGTGTTTATAACAACACCTTAGTATTTGATGCTGGTTCAGTTACTAAGAGTAGTAACTTGAAACGGGGGTTGCAGAATAAACAAAGACTAGTTAAGGGTGAAGTAACGATGTGTGTTGGAAGTACTTCCAAGAATGATATGATCATCATCGCACACTCCCTATACTTTCGGGATTAGTGTTGAACCTAAATAAGTGTTATTTGGTGTTTGCGTTGAGCATGAATATGATTTGATCATGTTTATTGCAATACGGTTATTCATTTAAGTTAGAGAATAATTGTTATTCTGTTTACATGAATAAAACCTTCTATGGTTATACACCCAATGAAAATGGTTTGTTGAATCTCGATCGTAGTGATACACATATTCATAATATTGTAGCCAAAAGATGCAAAGTTAATAATGATAGTGCAACTTATTTGTGGCACTGCCGTTTAGGTCATATTGGTGTAAAGCACATGAAGAAAATCCATGCTGATGGGCTTTTGGAATCACTTGATTATGAATCAGTTGATGCTTGCGAACCATTCCTCATGGGCAAAGATGACTAAGACTCCGTTCTCCAGAACAATGAAGCGAGCAACTAACTTATTGGATATAATACATACTGATGTATGAGGTCCGATGAGTGTTGAGGCTCGCGGCGGGTATCATTATTTTCTGACCTTCACAGATGATTTGAGCAGATATGGGTATATCTACTTGAAGAAACATAAGTCTGAAACATTTGAAAAGTTCAAAGAATTTCAGAGTGAAGTGGAAAATCATCGTAACAAGAAAATAAAGTTTCTACGATCAGACCGCAGAGGCGAATATTTGAGTTACGAGTTTGGTCTTCAATTAAAACAATGTGGAATAGTTTCACAAACTCATGCCACCTGGAACGCCACAGCGTAATGGTGTGTCCGAACGTCATAACCGTACATTATTTGATATAGTGCAATCTATGATGTCTCTTACCGATTTACCACTATCATTTTGGGGTTATGCATTAGAGACAGTTGCATTCACATTAAAAAGGGCACCATCTAAATCCGTTGAGACGACACCGTATGAACTATGGTTTAGCAAGAAACCTAAGCTGTCGTTTCTTAAAGTTTGGGGTTGCGATGCTTATGTGAAAAAGTTTTATCTTGATAAGCTCAAACCCAAGTCGGAGAAGTGTGTCTTCATAGGATACCCAAAAGTAACTGTTTGGTACACCATCTATCACAGATCCAAAGGCAAGATATTTCTTGCTGAGAATGGATCCTTTCTAGAGAAGGAGTTTCTCTCGAAAGAAGTGAGTGGGAGGAAAGTGGAACTTGATGAGGTAACTGTAACATCCCAAATTTCCAATTTGGAATGTTATGCATTAGGTCATCATTGCATATCATATTTTATTGCAATTTGGCTTGATCCTAGAAATTCTACGCAACTCAAGGACCCAAGGAGAGAGTTGGGGATTTCGTTATTTTCATATTTGAGTTTTCTCAAATTTTGAAAAGAGGATCGTTTGATTTTAATTATTTTCTCTTCGAATATTTATTTTATGAAAATAAAAAGAGAGGGGATAAAATTACTTCCCCAAAATAAAGAAATATTATAGATTTAATATTAAAATCAAATAAGATTTTATTCAGAGTTTTATCGCTATTTTATTTGAATTAGGAAAAATATGTGTTTTTCAAAATTGCATTAGAGGCTCAAATAAATGTTCACCTTGTCCGTTAGATTTTTAGATGACGGGGAAAATTTATTTCAGGATTTTTGGAGTCTGTTTAATATTTATTTTCTTTGTTTTTCTAAGCGGAACTATTTTAAAAAAAGTCAACTGACCTAACCGGGCCATGTCCGACCTGGACACTAGCCCGGCCGGCCCTTTAAAGCCGCGGAGGCCCGAGCCGCAGCGCCCGAGCCACCGAAACCCTAGCGCCGCCCGAGTCGCCCCGCCGCCGCCGCCGAAACCGTGCCGCGCCACTGCCGCCGCCCGGTTCCGCGCCCCGCCGCCGCCGGATCCCCTCGCCGGCCCTCGCCGAGGTAGTTCGCCGCCGCCACCGGTTTTCTTCGGAAAACCGATCGGTTTTCTTTCGGGTTTTTTTTCCGAAACCCTAGATTTAGATCGGCTTTATTTTTCCCCAGTTTATTTATATAGCGAACGCCCGTTCATACGTTTGTTTTAACAAACGGTTTTCACCCTTTAGCCGCAGACAACGAACGTTTGTTCGTTAGCATGTTCGTTAGTTTTCTTTTTCCAGGATTTTCCGCGATTATTTTCGATCGCGATTCCTGCCCTAATCTTCGTTCGTGTATAACTTTTCGCTCGTTTGTCAGAATCAGGCAATTCAAGCATCTAGATCTTCGTTTTGAAGCCCTCTTTCTGTTTAACCAACTTGAACAAGATTTTGCTACTGTAAAATTTGACTTAAGTGCAGATTAGTACACGGATCTTTTTTTCGCAGTTTGAGTTTCGTTGCTTCGTTTGGTTTGATTCTTTTTGCCAACCAGAGTTCTTAAGTTGAACTTTTTGGTTAGATCTCTTATTTAAGTTTTACATGTGCTTCTTGTGAGTTCTTATTGTATGCTTGTTTGCTTGCGATAGAGTACCCGGAGTGCGAAGCATGCTACTACGAGTCTCTAGGTTTCACGGATCATCAGCAAGGCAAGTAACACTTTGATCATACCTCTTTACTACACAGTTTTATTGCATTAGATCAATCCTCACACAATAGCATGGTTAGGATCTGATTAAATTGTGGGTTTTGGGAAGTAGATGAGGTAGTACCTATTACTTGTTTTATTATCAAACCCTTGGGAGTTACTTCTATGTTGCTTATATTGCTATGCTATGCTCGTAGACGTGGTTTTGGTTTGAGAGTATTCATGACAGATGTTAGTTATTAATTAACGGTTCAACTTAAGGTGGCAACTTAAATACACATCTGGGTGGATTGCTTGTGGGCACCTGGAGAATCCAGTGTTGTCCTAGGATATCCCGGAGGACCCGTGTGATCATCCTGCGGCCCGCTACCCAGGCTCAAAGGGATCATAAGATTATTCATGCTAGAAACTTCCGTGTGCAGCCACAAGCCATTATGGGCTCTGGCATAGTTGAGTAAGTTGCATGAAGCTCTCGAAAAGGTAGACTAGCAGATGTAGTGGGTTGTAGGTGGTACGGTCTATCCAGAGTAGAGAGTTAATGCTTCAGAAAGACTGTGTCTCGGTCATCCGTTTCTCAAACATCATGTAGTGCGAGAAATCCAACGGGGGAGATCGAGTCTTGTGGGGGAAAGTGCGCAAACCTCTGCAGAGTGTATAAACTAATCATGGTTAACCCTGTCCCCGGTTATGGACATCTTGAGTATCTGGTTCTTGGATTATCATGATTGATCTTATCACTCTTAATATAATTTGATTGGGTTTAATGATGATGTCTAATTGGGATTGAGTTGGAGGAACCTTCTCAATGTTTAACAACTTCCATGATAGTTAAATAAAATTTATTCATTTGTTGTAGGGAAAAATTAGCTTTTCACAAAAACATATTAACCATACAGCCTCCACCAGCCATATATGCATGTAGTGATAGAATTTATTCTGTTCATTACTCCTGTGTAACCTTGCTAGCATATTCCATGTGCTGACCCGTTTTGGGCTGCAACGTTCATGTTGCAGACTTTTCAGACGATGCGTAAGGAGCCATAGGTCGTTGTCTTTCACTCAGTGATGCCGTTGGAGTTGATGGACACACTTTATCTTCCAAGCCTTCCGCTGTTATCGTATTAGATGGCCTTAAGCCATATTTATTGTAATAAGTTCTCTTTTGAGACATTCGATATAATAAGTGTGTGATTGCTACTCTGTTATAAATGCTCAAGTACTGTGTGTGTCAGCATTACCGATCCAGGGATGACACCGATGCACAGAGATCAGACTGTTTGAGGTCTGTTTGCTACAAGATGGTATCAGAGCACACGCTGACTGTAGGACACAACCACTAAGCTAAAACCCTAGATCACTACTCTCTTCTCATTTCTGACTCCTCTCCCTTTTCTACTCTTTATGATGGCGGATGCAAGGAACAAGTTCACTCAACCGGATGAAGATACGCCTTTTGGACGACACTTGAAGGAAGTTACTAGATACCTGAACATCGGAATACCAAGCTTCACCGGGACCTACAACGCCACTTTATCAGAAGAGGAGCGTTGGATGATTCGAGTTCAAGTTCCAGGAAGGACGTTCGCGCCAGTCACTGAGCCCATAGAGTTTTCCTTTGATGCACCAACCTGGAGTCTAGGCAAGAGCATGCCAGCCCACATCACCATGGGACGCATTGGAGAAGTTTATCACGAGGATCTCAAGGATACTATCTACCAGATTTGTTGGCACCGAGATGAGCAATGGGAGATGATTAGCACCAGGAAGGATTGGTCTATTGCCGCTTTCATCCAGGAGTTAAACCAGCACATTCGTCGCCAAGAGAACCAAATGTGCGCACGCATGATAGATCTGAAGAGGGAAATGACCAGGATCATTGAGCTAGAGGAAGGACTCAAGTCTACACGCGATGGATACGAGGAGGAAATGATGATACTAGTGGAGATGAATGACGATCTGACAAGGAAGTTAGGAGTATTCATGGGAGACCCCGCGCCAGGAGGAGAAGACGACAATTCCACTTGCCCAGAGAACTACATCATCATCGACGACACCGACTCGGACCCCAGCAATAGCGATGATGACTTTGTTGATGAAGTTGGAGCTGATATTATGGACTCTTCCACCGATCAATTTTTCTAGTCAACCACCATATCAGTAGTAGTATTCCCCCATGTATATAGTATAGTCCGAGCACTTTTGTAACGATAGTTAGACCGATTGTATGCCCTTGTTTGAATTGATTGAAGTGATATGATTGTGTTTGTCTCATGTGCATATGGGTAGTGTTTTCTCACTAGACCTCATTTTATTCTATTCTCTTCCCTCTAAACCCTCAAATGCCTCCGAGACGTGACCCCGAATTTACTTTCCCACCGGAGCTCACTCAGTTGATCCAGCAGCAGAATGCCTTGATGCAGTTGTTAGTTCAGAACCAAGGAAACAACAACAACAACCCACCACCACCACCACCTCCAGTTGACAACTTAGCCCATTTTATGAGGTTGCAGCCGCCGGTGTTTTCTAGTAGCACCGAGCCGATAGTTGCAGATGATTGGCTCCGCAGGATTGGAAGGGAGTTGACCACTGTAGGATGTACAGATGCTGAGAAGGTGCGTTTTGCCGCGCACCAATTGGATGGACCAGCAGCCTCATGGTGGGAGAATTACACAACCACTTTTCCTATAGCCAATGTCACTTGGGAGCAGTTTCAGCAAGCATTCCGTACCGCTCATGTATCAGCAGAAGCTATGGCTGTGAAGAAACGCGAGCTTCGCAACTTACGCCAAGGAGGACGCACCGTTGGCCAGTATGTGGATGACTTTAGTAAGCTGGCACGTTATGCCCCAGATGACGTTGCCACGGATGCCGCAAAGCAGGAGAAGTTTCTGGAAGGACTGAATGATGAGCTGAGCATGCAGTTGATGGTAGCAACTTTCACTAACTACCAGGAGTTGGTAGATATAGCTCTCATGATTGAAGAGAAGCAGCAGCAGATTGACAACCGCAAGAGGAAGTATGGACAAGGAAAATACTATTCTGGAGCTCAGTAGAGACCCCGTCTTACCCCGAACTCGGGAGGACCCCTTCAACATAACCATGGAGGTCACAACCACAATGGAGGGATTCCGCACAACCATAGTGGCCCCAGGAATGGGAATGGTAATGGAAGAAGCAACGGACAGAACCGTTCCAACCCGGCAACACCCGCCAAGAAGGATCTAAGTCATATTACTTGCTTCAAGTGCGGGAAGAATGGACATTATGCCACGGAATGTTCTGAAGCAAAGAATGGGAATGGCAGTGGAAGCTCTGGGAAGAAGCCCAACAACAGGGGACAAGTAAACCACGTGAACGTGGAGGAGGTTGAAGCGCAACCGGATGCAGTAATAGGTAAGTTTATGATTAAGTCATTTACTGCAATCGTTCTTTTTGATATTGGTGCATCGCATTCATACATATCAAGGGGATTTGTGGAAAAGTTTAAACTGCCAACCCAAGCCCTTAGGACACCCATGTTAGTAACCTCGCCAGGAGCGGAGTATATGGCTAGCCTATGGTGTGATCGGTTACCATTAAGGATTGGTAGCTACGTGTTCCCCTCAGACCTAATAGTATTGGAGTCACAAGGACTGGATGTGATATTAGGCATGGATTGGTTATCGAAGTATGGAGGGAACATTGACTGCATCAGTAAGTCGATTTTGCTTACCGCCCCAGAAGGAAGAAGGATCAAGTATGTATCCCGGCATGTGCCGAATAAGACTCAAGTGAATTCCTTATCAGGAGTTGTACAGGAGGAAGTACCAGTGGTAAAGGATTTCCAAGATGTATTTCCAGAAGAGTTGCCAGGCATGCCACCGGATAGAGACATTGAGTTTTTGATCGAGCTTTTGCCAGGCACAGGGCCAATATCTAAGAGACCGTATAGGATGCCCGCTAAGGATTTAGAGGAAATTAAGAAGCAGATTAAGGAGTTACTGGATAAAGGATATATTCGCCCAAGCTTGTCACCTTGGGGATCACCAGTACTTCTAGTGGAGAATAAGGATGGATCGTTGAGGATGGTTGTTGATTATCAAGGATTGAATGAGGTGACGATCAAGAACAAGTACCCACTGCCGATGATCAACGATTTGTTTGACCAGCTGCAAGGAGCTAAGGTATTTTCCAAGACCGATCTGCGATCAGGGTACCACCAGCTGAAGATTCGAGAGTAGGATATACCTAAGACAACATTTACCACAAGGTACGGGCTATATGAGTATACCGTTATGTCATTTGGTTTGACTAACGCACTTGCCTATTTTATGAACATGATGAACAAGGTGTTTATGGAGTTTTTTGATAAGTTCATCGTAGTGTTCATTGATGATATTTTGGTCTACTCGAAGAATGACGAGGAGCATAAGGAGCATTTGCGACTGGTACTTGGGAAACTCAGAGAACATCAGCTATATGCCAACTTCATCAAGTGTGAGTTTTGGTTGAAAGAAGTTGGATTCCTCAGACATGTTATATCCGGAGAAGGAATAGCCGTATACCCTACCAAGGTCATCACAGTGACAAATTGGGAAGCCCCCACATCAGTTGGAGAGATCCAGATTTTTCTTGGACTCGCAGGATACTACCGGAGGTTCATTGAGAATTTCTTGAAGATTGCAAAACCCATGATAGAGTTGTTGAAGAAGGACACCAAGTTCAAATGGACTGAGGAATGTGAGGCCAGTTTTCAGGAGTTGAAGAAACGCTTGGTTACAGCTCCAATGTTGATTCTCCCATATCAACGCAAGGATTACCAGGTGTATTGCGACGCTTCTCGTCGAGGACTTGGAGCAGTGCTTATGCAGGAAGGAAGAGTTGTTTCTTATGCCTCACGACAGCTTAAACCCCATGAGTTGAATTATGCCACCCATGATTTGGAGTTAGCAGCCGTAGTGCATGCGTTGAAGACATGGAGACATTTTCTCATCGGAAACCATTGTGAGGTGTACACGGATCACAAGAGTTTGAAGTATATCTTCACGCATAAGGAGTTGAACCTCAGGAAGAGGAGATGGTTGGAGCTCATCAAGGATTATGATATGAAGTTGCATTATCATCCCAGAAAGGCTAACGTAGTAGCCGACGCGTTGAGCCACAAGAGTCATGTCAATACACTCATGACCGGAGAGTTACCCAAGGAGTTAGCAGAGGATCTTCGTGAGCTATGTTTGGAAATAGTTTTGAAGAGTTATGTAGCAGCATTGGAGATTCAGTCAACTTTGATGGATAAGATCAGGGAAGCTCAGAAGACAGACAAGGAGATTGCTAAGATAAAAGAGAGGATGAGCAAAGGAAAAGCTAAGGGATTACGTGAGGATGAGCACGATACCCTATGGTTGATTCTGCAAGAGGCCCATGATTCATCATATTCGATTCACCCAGGAAATACCAAGATGTATCTGGATTTAAAAAATAGTTTCTGGTGGACCGAAATGAAGAATGACATTGCGGAGTATGTAGCAGTTTGTGATGTATGTCAGAGAGTGAAGGTAGAACATCAGAAGCCAGCGGGATTATTATAGCCATTGCCAATACCCGAATGGAAGTGGGATAAACTAGGCATGGACTTTATCACAGGATTACCCAGGACTCGTTCAGGCTATGACTCGATATGGGTTGTAGTCGATCGTTTCACGAAGGTAGCTCATTTCATCCCAGTGAAGACCACCTACACCAGTGCTAAGTTGGCAAAGATATAAATGAACAGGATTGTATGTCTACATGGAGTTCCAAGGACCATTGTATCAGATAGAGGAACCCAGTTTACCTCAAAATTTTGGAATCAGCTGCATGAGACTTTGGGAACCAGGCTAGAGTTCATTACAGCCTTTCACCCACAGACGGATGGACAGACTGAGAGAGTCAATCAGATTCTGAAAGACATGTTGAGAGCTTGTGCGCTAGACTATGGATCTAGTTGGGATGACAATTTGCCTTATGCAGAGTTCTTTTACAACAACAGCTATCAAGCCAGTTTGAAGATGGCCCCTTTCAAAGCATTGTACGGAAGGAGGTGCAGGACACCATTGTTGTGGGATGAAGTTGGAGACTGTCAGTTGTTTAGACCAGATTTGATTAAAGAATCTGAAGATAAGGTTAAGTTGATACGCGATAGACTCAAGGTAGCCCAATCCAGGAAAAAGAGTTATGCGGATTCCAAACGCAAGGAGACAGTTTACGAAGTCGGAGACAGAGTGTATCTTCGTGTGTCACCACTTCGAGGAGTGAAGCGTTTTGGAGTTAAGGGAAAGTTAGCACCATGTTTTGTGGGACCATACAAAGTTTTGGAACGTATGGGAGAAGTTGCTTACAAGTTGGAATTGCCCGAAGGATTGTTAGGAATTCATGATGTGTTCCACGTTTCTCAGTTGAAGAAGTGCCACGCAGAGATGGCTGATATTCCTCTGAGAGATACAGTACCATTGGAAGCAATTCAGTTGGATAGTGATTTGACCTACGAGGAGAAACCAGTCAAGATTCTTGATTTTGCCAGCCGAGTCACACGCAGTAAAGTTATCAAGTTCTGTAAAGTTCAGTGGAGCCACCATACTGAGGATGAAGCCACCTGGGAATGAGAGGAAGACCTACGGAAGGATCACCCTCGCCTATTTTCTAGCCAACCCGAATCTCGGGGGCGAGATTCATCTTAAGAGGGTAGGTTTGTAACATCCCAAATTTCCAATTTGGAATTTTATGCATTAGATCATCATTGCATATCATATTTTATTGCATTTTGGCTTGATCCTAGAAATTCTACGCAACTCAAGGACCCACGGAGAGAGTTGGGGATTTCGTTATTTTCATATTTGAGTTTTCTCAAATTTTGAAAAGAGGATCGTTTGATTTTAATTATTTTCTCTTTGAATATTTCTTTTATGAAAATAAAAAGAGAGGGGATAAAATGACTTCCCCAAAATAAAGAAATATTAGAGATTTAATATTAAAATCAAATAAGATTTTATTCAGAGTTTTATCGCTATTTTATTTGAATTAGGAAAAATATGCGTTTTTCAAAATTGCATTAGAGGCCCAAATAAATGTTCACCTTGTCTGTTAGATTTTTAGAGGATGGGAAAATTTTATTTCAGGATTTTTGAAGTTTGTTTAGTATTTATTTTCTTTGTTTTTTTGAGCGGAATTATTTAAAAAAAGTCAACCAACCTAACTGGGCCGTGTCCGACCTGGACACTAGCTCGGCCGACCCTTTAAAGCCGCGGAGGCCCGAGCCGCATCGCCCGAGCCATCGAAACCCTAGCGCCGCTCGAGTCGCCCCGCCGCCGCCGCCGGAACCGCGTCGCGCCGCCGCCGCCACTCCGTTCCGCGCCCCGCCGCCACCGGATCCCCTCACCGGACCTCGCCGAGGTAGTTCGCCGCCGGCGCCGCCGGTTTTCTTCGGAAAACCGATCGGTTTTCTTTCGGGTTTTTTCTAAAACCCTAGATTTAGATCGGCTTTATTTTTTCCCGGTTTATTTATTTAGCGAATGCCCGTTCGTACGTTTGTTTTAACGAACGGTTTTCACCCTTTAGCCGCAGACAACGAAACGTTCGTTAGCCTGTTCGTCAGTTTTCTTTTTCCAGGATTTTCCGTGATTATTTTTGATCGCGATTCCTGCCCTAATCTTCGTTCGAGTATAACTTTTTGCTCGTTTATCGAATGACGCGATTCAAGCGCCTAGATCTTCGTTTCGAAGCCCTCTTTCTGTTTAACCAACTTGAACGAGATTTTTCAACTGTAAAATTTGACTTAAGTGCAGATTAGTACACGGATCTTGTTTTTTCGTAGTTTGAGTTTCGTTGCTTAGTTTGCTTTGATTCTTTTTGCCAACCGGAGTTCTTAAGTTGAACTTTCTGGTTAGATCTCTTATTTGAGTTTTACATGTGCTTCTAGTGAGTGCTTATTGTATGCTTGTTTGCTTGCGATAGAGTACCCGGAGTGCGAAGCGTGCTACTACGAGTCTCTAGGTTTCACGGATCATCAGCAAGGCAAGTAACACTTTGATCATACCTCTTTACTACCCAGTTTTATTGCATTAGATCAATCCTCACACAATTGCATGGTTAGGATCTGATTAAACTGTTAGTTTTGGGAAGTAGACGAGGTAGTACCTATTACCTGTTTTATTATCAAACCCTTGGGAGTTACTTCTACGTTGCTTATATTGCTATGCTATGCTCGTAGACGTGGTTTGCATTTGAGAGTATTCATGACAGATGTGAGTTATTAATTAATGGTTCCACTTAAGGTGGCAACTTAAATACACATCTGGGTGGATTGCTTGTGGGCACGTGAAGAATCCAGTGTTGTCCTAGGATATCCCGGAGGACCCGTGTGATCATCCTACGGCCCGCCACCCAGGCTCAAAGGGATCATAAGATTATTCATGCTAGAAACTTCCGTGTGCAGCCACAAGCCATTATGGGCTCTAGCATAGTTGAGTAAGTTGTGTGAAGCTCTCGAAGAGGTAGACTAGCAGATGTAGTGGGTTGTAGGTGGTACGGTCTATCCAGAGTAGAGAGTTAATGCTTCAGAAAGACTGTTTCTCGGTCATCCGTTTCTCAAACATCATGTAGTGCGAGAAATCCAACGGAGGAGATCGAGTCTTGTGGGGAAAAGTGCGCAAACCTCTGCAGAGTGTATAAACTAATCATGGTTAGCCGTGTCCCCGGTTATGGACATCTTGAGTATCTGGTTCTTGGATTATCATGATTGATCTCATCACTCTTAATATAATTTGATTGGGTTTAATGATGATGTCTAATTGGGATTGAGTTGGAGGAACCTTCTCAATGTTTAACGACTACCATGATAGTTAAATAAAATGTATTCCTTTGTTGTAGGGAAAAATTGGCTTTTCGCAAAAACATATTAACCATACAGCCTCCACCAGCCATATATGCATGTAGTGATAGCATTTATTCTGTTCATTACTCTTGTGTTACCTTGCCAGCATATTCCATGTGCTGACCCGTTTCGGGCTGCAACGTTCATGTTGCAGACTTTTCAGATGACAAGTAAGGAGCCATAGGTCGTTCTCTTTCACTCAGTGATGCTGTTGGAGTTGATGGACTCACTTTATCTTCCAAGCCTTCCGCTGTTATTGTATTAGATGGCCTTAAGCCATATTTATTGTAATAAGTTCTCTTTTGAGACATTCAATGTAATTAGTGTGTGATTGCTACTCTGTTATAAATGCTCAAGTACTATGTGTGTCAGCATTACCGATCCAGGGATGACACTGATGCACAGAGATCGGACTGTTTGAGGTCTGGTCGCTACAGTAACTGTACCTGCTCCTTATTGGAAAGTAGTTCATCACAGAAATCTGTTTCTGTGACTCCTGCACCAATTAGTGAGGAAGCTAATGATGATGATCATGTAACTGCAGATCAAGTTACTACCAAACCTTGTAGGTCAACCGGAGTGAGATCCACACCAGAGTGGTATGGTAATCCTGTTCTAGAGGTCATGTTAATTGTCCATGATGAACCTACATACTATGAGGAAGCGATGATGAGCCCAGATTCCGCGAAATGGCTTGAGGCCATGAAATCTGAGATGGGATCCATGTATGAGAACAAAGTGTGGACTTTGGTTGACTTGCCCGATGATCGGCAAGCCATAGAAAATAAATGGATCTTCAAGAGGAAGACGGACGCTGATAGTAGTGTTACTATCTACAAAGCTAGACTTGTCGAAAAAGGTTTTGACAAAGTTCAAGGTGTTGAGTACGATGAGATTTTCTCACTCGTAGCGATGCTTAAGTCTGTCCGAATCATGTTAGCAAATTGCCACATTTTATGAAATCTGGCAAATGGATGCCAAAACTACATTCCTTAATGGATTTCTTAAAGAAGAGTTGTATATGATGTAACCAGAAGGTTTTGTCGATCCTAAAGGTGCTAACAAAATGTGCAAGCTCCAGCGATCCATCTATGGACTGGTGCAAGCATCTTAGAGTTGGAATATACGCTTTGATGAGTTGATCAAAGCATATAGTTTTATACAGACTTGTGGTGAAGCCTGTATTTACAAGAAAGTGAGTGGGAGCACTACAACATTTTTGATAAATATATGTGAATGACATATTGTTGATCGGAAATAATGTAGAATTTTCTAGAAAGCATAAAGGAGTTTTTGAAAGGAGTTTTTCAAATAAAGACCTCGGTGAAGCTACTTACATATTGAGCATCAAGATCTATAGAGATAGATCACGACGCTCGATAAGTATTTTCAATGAGTACATACCTTGACAAGATTTTGAAGTAGTTCAAAATGAAACAGTCAAAGAAAGAGTTCTTACATGTGTTACAAGGTGTGAAATTGAGTAAGACTCAAAGCCCGACCACGGCAGAAGATAGAAAGAGAATGAAAGTCATTCCCTATGCCTTAGCCATAGTTTCTATAAAGTATGCCATGATGTGTACCAGATCTATTGTATACCCTACACTGAGTTTAGCAAGGGAGTACATTAGTGATCTAGGAGTAGATCACTGGATAGCGGTCCAAATTATCCTTAGTGGAAGGATATGTTTCTCGATTATGGAGGTGACAAAAGGTTCGGCATAAAGGGTTACGTCGATGCAAATTTTGACACTGATCCAGATGACTCTAAGTCTCAATCTGGATACATTTTGAAAGTGGGAGCAATTAGCTAGAGTAGCTCCGTGAAGAGCATTGTTGACATAGAAATTTGCAAAATACATACGGATCTGAATGTGGCAGACCCATAGACTAAACTTCTCTCACAAGCAAAACATGATCACACCATAGTACTCTTTGGGTGTTAATCACATAGCGATGTGAACTAGATTGTTGACTCTAGTAAACCCTTTGGGTGTTGGTCACATGACGATGTGAACTATGGGTGTTAATCACATGGTGATGTGAACTATTGGTGTTAAATCACATGGCGATGTGAACTAGATTATTGACTCTAGTGCAAGTGGGAGACTGAAGGAAATATGCCCTAGAGGCAATAATAAAGTTATTATTTATTTCCTTATTTCATGATAAATTTTTATTATTCATGCTAGAATTGTATTAACCGGAAACATAATACATATGTGAATACATAGACAAACATAGTGTCACTAGTATGCCTCTACTTGACTAGCTCGTGAATCAAAGATGGTTAAGTTTCCTAACCATAGACATGAGTTGTCATTTGATTAACGGGATCACATCATTAGAGAATGATGTGATTGACTTGACCCATCTGTTAGCTTAGCACGATGATCGTTTAGTTTGTTGCTATTGCTTTCTTCATGACTTATACATGTTCCTATGACTATGAGATTATGCAACTCCCATTTACCGGAGGAACACTTTGTGTGCTACCAAATGTCACAATGTAACTGTGTGATTATAAAGGTCCTCTACAGGTGTCTCCGAAGGTACTTGTTGAGTTGGCGTATTTCGAGATTAGAATTTGTCACTCCGATTGTCGGAGAGGTATCTCTGGGCCCACTCGGTAATGCACATCACTATAAGCCTTGCAAGCATTGTAACTAATGAGTTAGTTGCAGGATGATGTATTACGGAACGAGTAAAGAGACTTGTCGGTAACGAGATTGAACTAGGTATTGAGATACCGACGATCGAATCTCGGGCAAGTAACATACTGATGACAAAGGGAACAACGTATGTTGTTATGTGGTTTGACCGATAAAGATCTTTGTAGAATATGTAGGAGCCAATATGAGCATCCAAGTTCCGCTATTGGTTATTGACCAGAGATGTGTCTCAGTCATGTCTACATAGTTCTCGAACCCGTATGGTCTGCACGCTTAACGCTCGGTGACGATTTGTATTATGAGTTATGTGATTTGATGTACCGAAGGTAGTTCGGAGTCCCGGATGAGATCGGGGACATGACGAGGAGTCTCGAAATGGTCGAGACGTGAAGATCGATATATTGGACGACTATATTCGGATATCGGAAAGGTTCCGAGTGATTCGGGTATTTTTCGAAGTACCGGAGAGTTATGGGAATTCATATTGGGCCTTAATGGGCCATACGGGAAAAGAGAGAAAGGCCTCAAAAGGTGGACGCACCCCTCCCCATGGTCTGGTCCGAATTGGACTAGGGAAGGGGGGCGCCCCCTTCCTTCCTTCTCCTTTTCCCTTCCCTTTTTTCCTATTCCATGTGGGAGGAGGAATCCTACTAGGACGAGGGAGTCCTAGTAGGACTCCACAGTTCTGGCGCGCCCTAGGGGCTGGCCGGCCTCCCCTCCTCCATCCTTTATATACGGGGGCAGGGGGCACCTCTAGACACATAAGTTGATCTGTTGATCTCTCCCAACCGTGTGTGGTGCCCCCTCCATCATATTCCACCTCGGTCATATCGTAGCGGTGCTTAGGCGAAGCCCTGCGTCGGTAGCAACATCATCACTGTCATCACGCCGTCATGCTGACGGAACTCTCCCATGAACCTCTGCTGGATCAGAGTTCGCAGGACGTCATCGAGCTGAACGTGTGCTGAACTCAAAGGTGCTGCACGTTCTTTACTTGGATCAGTCGGATCGTGAAGACGTACGAGTACATCAACCGTGTTGTGCTAACGCTTCCGCTTTCGGTCTATGAGGGTACGTGGACAACACTCTCCCCTCTCGTTGCTATGCATCACCATGATCCTGCGTGTGCGTAGGAATTTTTTTGAAATTACTACGTTCCCCAACATCTCTCCTTGTAGTTTTCCCTCCTATTCTTTCGTAAGTACGAACGTTTCAAAATCAAATTTAAATTTTTGACAAACAATAAAAGTTTTCAAATATCAAAAAAATGTTCAAAATGTGGCATAATTAAGTTTACTAAATTAGGTGCAATGGCGTCGTCGCCCTTCGTCGACCACCGCCGCCCGGAGCGCCTCCGCCTCGGCCACCTTGCTGGACTGCCTCCCCTACGTCGTCGTCGTCCCCGTCCTCCTCCTCTACCCCCACTGCCCAAACCCCTACGCTCCCGCGGTGAGGCCCCAGCCTCTCCCCTCTCCCCCTGTCGGACGCTGTCTCACGCGCCCTACCGCGCCGTTGCACAGGCCAAGCCCCGCTCGCTGCTACTACAACTCACACGTTGTCGCCCCTCGCCCGTGCGCTCGATGCCTAGCCCGTCCGCTCCGGCCGCTCGCTCCCCCTGCGCGCTGCATCTCCTACTGCTGCCGCACCTGCCCTGCAGCCCCGCCACGCCCGCGCTCGCCGCCTGCCCACGCGCTGTAACATCCCAAAATTCTAAATTTTGGAAAGTTATATTAAATAAATAATTGTGATTGTTTGTTTGATTTTTGTGTGATTGATTGTGTGACACTGAGTGGAAATTGAAACTTTTTGAAAGTTGAATGAGAGGGAATAAAAGGACTTTCCCAAAACTTTCATCTTGCATTTTGATCTCCCTGAGTTCAAATTCATTTCATTACAAAACCCTAGAGTGAAGAGAATATGACCTCTTCCATTTAAATAAATAAAAAGGGGTTCAAAAATAATTTGAATTCCATTTGAAATATTTCAAATTTAGAAACTTTAAGCAACTCAATGAGTTCATGAGGGAAGATTAAATGACTTCTTCATATTTGAGGAAAGAGAGTTGGAAGTTTCAAAGAAATAAATTGGAAGTCACTTTGAAGTTATTTGAAACTCATTTTTTTCCATTCGAAGTTGTTTGAAATTCCCAAATTCAAATCCAATTGGGAGTTATTTGAGTTTCTTTTCAAAATATTTTCTCCTAAAAATAAATAAATGGAAATAAGGGTAAAATGATTCCCTTCAATGGAAAATTAGGAGAAAATAAATTTGAAATCATTTTGCTATTTTAAAAATGATTTTTATTGATTTTAAATGCAAAACTAGCACTATTTGACTTTTATGATTTTCTTTGGAATTTGTTTGAACTTGGAAAATAGTTCATCTTATTCTTGGTATTTTTCTGAGCATTTTGATATATAATATGCATATGTTAATTTTTTATTTTATTTTATTCTGCTACAGTTTCCTTTGTGTTAAGAAAAAAAACACACACACCACCTGGATCGTGGCCAGCTCGACCCAGGAGCACCCCACGGCCCAGCCAGCCGCTAGCCGCTGGCCAATTCGGCCCAGGGCCAGCGCCCGAGCACCTTCGCTCCCCGCCTCTCCCTCTCGCTCACACGCAGCACCCGCTGCAGGAGGGCCCCACCCGAGTCACCCCCAACCTCCTGCTCCTCCCGCTGGATGAGCACGCACACACGCACTCCCGAACCCGCCGGCCGAAGCTCTCGGGGTAGAGCTTATCCCTGTACTCCCCGACGCCCTAACCTCGCCTATAAAGAGCCCTCGACCCCCTCTCTCCATTCTGCCACTCCACGTCGTCCCTAGCTCCTCGCAACCACCGCACTACCGTGTTGGATCTCGCCAGAGCCGGAGCTTCCTTGCCGGAGTAAAACGCCGCCAGTAAACCGCCCCGACCCTGTTCTTCTTCACCAAAATATTGCCCGGGTCGATGAGCATCCGTTTGACATTTTCTTTGCTCTTAGGAACCACCGGAGACGACGTCCTGACGTGCCACGTCCTCACCGGAGCGTCGAACGCCACCGCCTCCCTCCGCTCGTCGCCGGCCACCCCGTCGCCCGCCGACCCCACTAGCACGCCGCCCACGCTGCGCCCGACCTTCACGACCCCTTCGCCGCCGCTGAGGACCGCCGGAGCCGCCGTCCGCCCCCTGAAGCCAGCGCCGCCGTCTCCTGCTTGCCGTCGTCGCTTTTGTAAGGCGAAACCCCCCGGTTCGTTTAGTTTTCTTTTATTCTTTTGTTATTGGTTTAGTATTAGATCGGTTAACCGAGGTTTCCTTAAACCGTGGGTTTTATTAAAAAAACGATCGGTTTTTATTCTGATTAGCCGACGCCACTGTTTTACTTATATAGCGACTGTTCGCCGTATAGGCTTCCAGAGCGAACGCTGCTCAGCCACCCGCAAGCCGCCACATGGCCAGGGCCTGTTCGTAGTTATTTCTTTCACGGTTAGGTCCCTGGAATTAGCAGTTTAGCCCCTAAACTTAGAATAGCCACAACTTTTTAACCGTAAGTCCAAATTCGATGAAACCAGCGGCAAAATGTTTGTATCGAATAGCTCTATCCAGAGAACCAACTTTTAAAACTTTTGGCCAATTTCAAATTTGAATTTATTCAGGTTTGAATTCAAACTTCAACTGGCCATATCTCCTAAACCGTAGCTTTGATTGATGTGATTCTTTTTGCACCGTGTCACCGTTGCCAAACCCTATCACTTGGACCTATCTCACGATATTTTTCACACATTATGATCTGTCCATAGTAGTTTTACTCGTATGCCTAGTATGCACTGTGGTCCATGTCACAATTTTTGGCACCCATGCCCTATGTTGTTTTGCACTTAGTATTTACTTCTGATAATTAAGTGTGTTGTGTGTTCATTTGGATTTTCTGAGTCTTTTCATGTTGCATGTTATTTGGTTCTCTGAAATGATTGCTTATGTGAATGCAATGTTTGACTTTATAGATTTTCATTGGAGAGTGACGAATAGTTCTATTAAGTAAATTTCTGAGAGTGATATAATCTTCATCAACTATTACCAGGCAAGTTCACATTTGACCATTCCTTCAATTACCTATGTTTTTATTATGCACTTAGTCCTTTTGTGGTAGGATTGCATGGTAGGATTTATTGTTTCCAGATGGCTATGCCATTACCTAGTAGTTCATTTGAGGTAGGTCTGATCTATACATCCTTGTCACCAACGTGTAAGTTTATTTTATTTTTTTGCCTCGCCAAATGTAGACGTGGTTTGGGAAGCGAACATGGTGAGATATGAGTGACAAAGTAGTAATCAGGACCAAGATAACTTAATGAACTACCTGGGCGGAGGTTTGGTTTGAATGGTGGCGAAGTACAGTGGGAGCTGATACGTCTCCAACGTATCTATAATTTTTGATTGCTCCATGCTATATTATCTACTATTTTGGACTATATTGGGCTTTATTTTCCACTTCTATATTATTTTTGGGACTAACCTATTAACCGGAGGCCCAGCCCAGAATTATTGTTTTTTTACCTATTTCAGTGTTTCAAAGAAACAAAATATCAAGCGGAGTCCAAACGGAATAAAATCTTCGGGAATGTGATTTTCTCACCGAACGTGATCCAGGAGACTTGGACCCTGCTCCAAGGAACAAAAAAGGCGGTCACGAGGTTGGGGGCACCCCCCCCCCCTAGGGCGCGCCCCCTACCTCGTGGGCCCCTCGTTGCTCCTCCGGCGTACTTCTTCCTCCTATATATACACATGTACCCCCAAACGATCAGAACAGGAGCCAAAAACCTAATTCCACCGCCGCAACTTTCTGTATCCACGAGATCCCATCTTGGGGCCTGTTCCGGAGCTCCGCCGGAAGAGGGCCGTCATCACGGAGGGCTTCTACATCATCGTAGCCCCTCCGATGAAGTGTGAGTAGTTTACCTCAGACCTTCGGGTCCATAGTTAGTAGCTAGATGGCTTCTTCTCTCTCTTTGAATCTCAATACAAAGTTCTCCCCCTCTCTTGTGGAGATCTATTCGATGTAATATTCTTTTGCGGTGTGTTTGTTGAGACCAATGAATTGTGGGTTTATGATCAAGTCTATCTATGAATAATATTTGAATCTTCTCTGAATTCTTTTATGTATGATTGGTTATCTTTGCAAGTCTCTTCGAATTATCCGTTTGGTTTGGCCAACTAGATTGGTAGTTCTTGCCATGGGAGAAGTGCTTAGCTTTGGGTTCGATCTTGCAGTGTCCTTACCCAGTGACAGAAGGGGCAGCAAGGCACGTATTGTATCGTTGCCATCGAGGATAACAAGATGGGGTTTATTTCATATTGCATGAATTTATCTCTCTACATCATGTCATCTTACTTAAGGCGTTACTCTGTTTTTAACTTAATACTCTAGATGCATGCTGGATAGCGGTCGATGAGTGGAGTAATAGTAGTAGATGCAGAATCGTTTCGATCTACTTGTCATGGATGTGATGCCTATATACATGATCATGCCTAGATATTCTCATAACTATGCTCAATTATGTCAATTGCTCAACAGTAATTTGTTCACCCACCGTAGAATACTTATGCTCTTGAGAGAAGCCACTAGTGAAACCTATGGCCCCCGGGTCTATTCTCATCATATCAATCTCCATTACTTTAATCTTGCTTTGCTTTTTACTTTGCTTTTACTTTTTTACTTTGCATATTTATACCAAAAATACCAAAAATATTATATCTATCAGATCTCACTCTCGTAAGTGACCGTGAAGGGCTTGACAACCCCTAATCGCGTTGGTTGCGAGTAGCTATCGCTTTGTGCAGGTACGAGGGACTTGAGCGTGAGCTCCTACTGGATTGATACCTTGGTTCTCAAAAACCGAGGGAAATACTTACGCTACTCTGCTGCATCATCCCTTCCTCTTCGGGGAAAACCAACGCAAGCTCAAGACGTAGCAGGAGCATGCATGGGAAATCCATGGTGGTGCACCACTAGTGGATGGTCCGCCCAGGCTCAAAGAGATCAATCGTATTCTCATGTCTAGAAGCTTACGTGTGCAGCCACAAGCCAATATGGGCTCTGGCTTAGTCGAGTAGTTAGTGTGACCCCTTTCGGGATGGGCTAGCAGATGTAGAATGTTGTAGGTATACCGGCCTATCCGTGGGTTAAGGGGGGGCATTTTCGAAAGACTATGTCTCGGTCATCCTGTTCTCAAACACCAGGCAGTGCGAGAATTTTAAGGGAGGTGATCGAGTCTTGTGGGGAAAAGTGCGCAAACCTCTGCAGAGTGTTAAAACCTAATCGATTAGCCGTGTCCCCGGTTACGGACAACTTGAGCATCTAGTAGTGGAAATGTTGGGAGATCTCATCACCCTTAATTAAACAGTTGGGTTTTAATGAAACTTTGGGAATGGATTACTCATCCTATGCTATACAGTAGTGGTAGAATAATATATTTTATTCTAGGGAAAAACTAGCTTTATGCAAAAACTAAACTTAGAGCTTTCCACCAGCCAAATTGCATGTACAAATAGGTTCATTATTCTTATGATGTGACTTGCCAGTACATTCAATGTACTGACCTACAGGGCTGCAACGTCTTATGTTGTAGGGATTTTTTCTACGACGAGTAAGAGTTACGTTGTAGGGTTACGGTCTACACTCAACTTGCCGTTGGCGTTGATGGACTCCACACCCTTATGTTGTTTCCGCTGAGACTTATGAGGTATATATCAGTTTTATGTTATTTATACATGTGATTGCACTTTGATATATACATTGATGTACTGTGCGTGCCAGCATACCGATCCAGGGATGGCACGGATACACAGAGGCTTGACCATTTGAGGTCGGGTCGCTACACGCGCACACGTCCCCGCCGCCGCGTCCGCC